>NC_072460.1:23935004-23970004 GCF_027596085.1 Anoplopoma fimbria
CACCTTCTGTTTGGAAACGTTGAGAAAACGGATGTTTGCGCAAAAACTGTGCAGCTTGCTCGTGGGATTGCAGAAGCTGTGTTGTTTGTTTAAGGCTGTGTTTTCTGATGATTATTGGTTGATTCTATTAGAAGTATTGGCTTTTTATCTAATTGATGTGGCTTAATATTGGTTGTTGCACCCGCCATTGTGCCCATAGCTGTTTTTAATTATTGTTTCATTTGTATTGTCTGAGTTTTGTCATCTTTTCTGTATTTAATTGTATAGATAATTGAAATAGTTAGTTTAGACATAAGGGTTTTCTGCCTCTGTGGTGTGATGTGTACACGTGCTAATGCAATGGCCAGCTTTATAAAGTCCGTCTCTTTCTTACTGTTTGGATTTTCCCCAATTTACAGTTGATATTTCAAAATAAAGAAACCCTTGAGTGGTTTACGCTGGTAAAGGTTTGCCGTTCTGACAAAGCTTTTATTGTGAAAAATTAGCAGGAATGTGTTTTGGAAAAATTCAGTGACCTGCACTCAGTAACAGTCCTGCAGGGATGATAGATTGGGGTGAGCCAACCCAAGGCTGCTGAATGAAGCCTGGGACACGGGCTGCGGTCCAAATCATTTACTTTTAGTACGTAGTGCAGCTGTCCTTACAAAATACGTACTATTGCATGCAGTATGCATTCAATTGGGATATACTACTGCCTCATCTCATTGCACCTTCAACTTTGACCCTCTTGCTTATATATCAGCTCTGCAGTGGATTGTGGGTAAGAATAGCCAGTAAAGAATGATGGGTTTCATACTGCAAAATGTGACAGGACGTCCTGGTATTTTAGGCATACTGAATACTGCATGACATACTTTGTATAGAGACATATGAAATATGACTATACTATACAAAATAGTACATATATATAATATAATAATATATAATATAACACACAGACGGTCTTAAACTATGGGGGTCAGGCTGCTCTCACATTCAGCATTCGTAGCTCTACCTACGGAAAATAACTTGCCAGTATTCGTAGGTATCCCACGGGGAAAAAATGAATGCATGTAATCATAAGTGAGGAAGTATAAAGACTTAAAAAGGCCAGTTGCAATGGAGGTGGATGGGTCCAACAAACGGTGATCTTTCATCCAGGAGACTGCTGTTTGTTTCCCCGTGTGAAACGAGAAGTCAATCTTGCTTTATTTGTCACATAACTTGTGTTTTTCAGTAACAGCTCCTCAGTAGTTTTTTTAACCCAAACAACGATCTTTTTCTAACCTAACTAAGTAGTTTTGTTGCCTAATCCTAGCAAAGTGTTTTCCTGTGAAGATGGAAGCTTATTTTGAAAAGACTGTATGCATGTAACAAGCAGAAATTGACACGTGTTGTTGAACTTTTGTAGCAAAACCCACGTAAAATGTTTCGTAAGATATCATAAGAACCGTCGTATGAGGGTACGTTGATATGGTATGACATATGCAGCGTAACCTGAGCTGTGATGTTGGAGTGTTACAGCAGAGGGCGTCAGAAATAAAGGGACGGTGTCCACACAGGTGTCCACACAGGTGCCCTTTGGCTGCGAAAATGTTGTGTAAACTTAAAAGGATGGGCGACGGATATACAGTAGAATGTTCTCAAATATAACTACTTCTTTGTGCCCAGGTTTGTTCTGTCACCTGTTTTTAAATGACTTACTCTGAGACTAAGATAATTAAGAAAAAGATGCCAGAGCTGCAGAACTGCAAACACTGAATTCCAATGAGAAACTGCTTCGGAGTCGTACAACACAACCGAGCTCTTACTCGTTTCCCTCGAGGCCAGTTATCCCGGCAGCACTAAGACAAACCTCGTTATCACTCATCACTCTACGGCGTTCACCTTTGACCCCTTTTTAAAACCAATGCATTTCCTGCTGATGGATCTTTAAGACTTACCAGGAGGTAATGAGGTACTGGGCCAGGTTGATGCTGACCGGCGTTCCCGTGATGGTGACGTGGCGGTCGCTCGTGCCGTCCAGCTGGCTGCCGATCTTGATCTGAGCTCCGGACACCTGCCTGATCTCGTTGATCTTGGTGCCCTGACGGCCGATGATCGAGCCGATCAGCTGCAGAAGAACAAGAGGCAGATTAGTTTAGTTTGGACGCAGGGAGAGGGTTCAATAAATCATCGGCTTTTTCCCTTATTGTTGGTTGAATTCTGAAGAAAAGACAAAAACACTGGAACAATAAAAAAGAAAGTGTTCGGTGCTGTGGGGCTGACTTACTGTAACGCACACCACTTTGAATATTGCACTTACACTGTCTTCAGTGGATTGGTCATCCATCATGCATGTCAAAAGCACTTTTCCCCCCCCTTTAATTGCTGCTGCTTGTGCACCGGTAAAAGAGACGGGAGACGGCACATTTGCCTCTCATTAATCTGAGTGGCTAAAAGGTTATTGATTCCTCGGAGTGGCGATGACTTCCCAAACAAATCACTTCCCAAACACACGCCAGCTAGATGCATCTCCGCACTAATGGAAAACATAATGGGGGGAAAATAACTCAGATTCATAACGGCGTACGGCGCTCCCTCTGCACCCGAGAGCGGCTCAGACAATGGCACAAGTTTTTTTTTTTTTTACTGCATTCTGAAATACATTATCACTTTTGTTCATGCTTCCATTAGCCAACCTGGACCCTCGGCTTATTAGTGACAATAGATATTTAACAGAGCCAAAGCTGGGGGGGGAGGGTGTCGGGGCTCAGCGACGGGGGTTATGCTGCCAGATATATAGTGAGTGAGACAGACGGTGATGAAGTACTTGTAGTATTCGCGTGTGCTGGCAGCTTAACAGCGGCTGACGCATGGGTGAGGAAATACACACACACACACACACACGCACACACACACACACACACACACACACACACACACACACACACACACACACACACACACACACACACACACACACACACACACACACACACACACACACACACACTCGCATTCCTTTCCTGAGAAGTAAGCAGCCTGTTCCACACTGTGTCTGATTTGTCACACGGCGACCTGGTCTCTCCACCCGACTATTATTGGCTCAGCAGTTTATTTGGAGGTGAGGACACACACACACACACACACACACACACACACACACACACACACACACACACACACACACACACACACACACACACACACACACACACACGGCCTAAAGAGCAACTCCAGAGACAATGGCCACAACAGACCTCAAATCACAGATAACGTGTCTCCTCCACCGAGACATAAGAACCTTCAGAGGACTCTGGCCGTTTGACACCAGCTGTCAATAGACACCAGCTGTCAACACCCCCCCACACACACACACACACACACACACACACACACACACACACACACACACACACACACACACACACACACACACTCTCTTTGGTGTGCATGACCTCAGACAATGGCATACCTCTGTGAACAACCTTAAGAAAAAAAACAATGCAACCAGATCTAAATAATCAACACCTCAGGTATGCCTGCTGTGTTGATTATTTCCCCCCCGAGTATTGTGATAACTTTATCGCTGCGCCGTACGCCGCCGGTCCTCAGCCGTAAGTGGCCTACATATTGTTGAGTTCCTGCTGAGGCGGTCGATTTGGAAGGACACAGGAAGAGGGATAGGATGGCGAGGGAGCAGCCATTTTTCTCTCCCGGCTAAATCTTCCTCGCTCAGAAGTACAGTGCATTCTGCTGACTGGGTGTAAGCAGTTTCTCAATGCATCTGTGTGTGTGTGTGTGTGTGTGTGTGTGTGTGTGTGTGTGTGTGTGTGTGTGTGTGTGTGTGTGTGTGTGTGCACAAAGCTGGATTGTGTGGTTGGGCCTGAGGCGGGGGGTCGTGGCTGTAAGTCCTCTCTTCTGGAACAATGGCTGGAGCTCACAGCTGTCCCCGTCACGTATGGAGCTGGACTCCCCTCATTCCTCCCATGCATTGTGCCATTCTTGGTCAAAAAAGCCTTCAGCTATTTGAGAATTGTTGTTGACGGGTTGAGGCTATATATATATATATATATTCTATACAGTACAATGAAGCCTCCTAATATTAATTTAATTGTCCTTTTCTTTGCCGATACTTGTAGTTCAAGTAGTGTTTTGAACTACAAATTTGACACAAGAGAGCATTCCAGCTCATGAAGCCCAACACAGTTTATTCCTAAGGACTCGCCAAAGATTTGATTAGCAAATAAATTAATTTCTTGAGGGAGTAAACGTTCTTATTGTTCTGATAATTGTAGCCTACATATAACATTGAATCAACTGAAAAGTGAAGCAAATGCTGAAGTGTCTTAAAGCTGCATTCTCTCTCCTGTCCATCAGGGGGCGACTCCTCTGGTTGTATAGAAGTCTATGAGAAAATGACTCTACTTCTCTCTTGATTTATTCCCTCAGTAAACATTGTAAACATGAGTTTATGGTCTCAATCTCTAGTTTCAAGTCTTCTTCAATACAGCATGATGTTCATTTAGTAAATGATGCTCCATTTAGAGTCAAACAGACCATAAAGCAGGGGATGCTTTAGGGCGGGGCTACCTTGTGATTGACAGGTCTCTACCACAACGTTGTCCTGTCTGAGAGTTCTCTGTGTTTTCATCCTACAACTTTAACCCTTTCACCGTTAGTTTGCACTTGATGAAAGTTAATTGCAACATTTTTGGTCGCTTAAAAAAAAGTGTTTTATTCAGCGTTCGGTTGTATTTAGCGCCACCTTCTCGTGACACTTCTGGTTGCAAAACAAAACCAAGATGGCGACTGCTAAAATGCCGAACTCGAGGCTTGAAAACAGAAATAGGTGACGTTATTGTGATCCCATGAAAAGACCAAAAAAGCTGTTAAAACACTGAGCTACACTGGGTGACTGTAGTTTATTTTGAGTCAATCCCCCCCACACACACACACACACACACACCATCCTGCTGCTGTAAATACTCACACACATGCAGCACAAAATGATCCCCAGCAAACGCACCATTACCTCCTGCTTGAATGACTTTTGCTAAAAACTACAGCGGCCAGCTGTTGTTTCGAAAATGAAACTATACATGTGTGAGTACATTTTAAAAGATTTACGTCCTCATTAGGAAGTTATGAGCTTGAGGAAGTCATTTGAGAAATGGACGAACACACTGTTCTGTTTTTGGTCTTTTTAAGAGGATTTGATGATGGCGACATCCTGAACAACGATTCGTTCTTATCGATGAATGTGCTTCTGTTTTCTTACAAGCGCTGCAAATTAAATCATAAATCATAAATGACTTTAAAATGAGAGCTTTCTTTCTCATTTTCCTAAATGAAATCCAATAAGAAGCAAAGTACAAAGCGTAGCCAAACTGTCCAAACCATCCAAACCAAATACTAGATGGATCATGTGAAGGTTAAATGTTTAATGACTTTTATTTTGAAGTGAATCCATGCGGTGTGATTTCTGCTCAGATTTTGGAGAGACGTTTCATGAAACCCTGGCGGAGGCTAAGTGGGGAGGGAAAGGATCCTCGTCTGTTTTCTTATTGGCTGTTTTGACAGCAGACAGCCTCTAAGTAGGTCAGGGAACATGAGAGGATTTACTGAGCACCCATGGGAGCCACTCTAAGACACTGCAACTGCAGCCCAGACAATAATGTGAAAAGGATCCATATCAGCTCACAATCCCTTTAACCTTGAGTTAGTCCGAGGTCACAATAATGAGGATAATTAGGAAGCTGCCGACATGTTTCCCGTCTCTTTTTGAAGCCGCAAGCAGACGTCTTCACTCAGTCGCAGATACCGCATGTGAAGTCACCTGCTCCTGTGTGTGTGTGTGTGTGTGTGTGTGTGTGTGTGTGTGTGTGTGTGTGTGTGTGTGTGTGTGTGTGTGTGTGTGTGTGCACTCATTTCCTGTTGTTTTTCTCGTCTTTCAGATAAGAAAAAAAACTAAAAACATGAAGGATAAACAGTTGCTCTTGCTTACATCATTGGGAATAAGCAGCTCCTGAGATGTCTGAGAATTGGAGTCCATCCCTGATGAGAGGAAACACAAGCATCGCCTGAGTATTATTGGCATATCTGACATTTGAATAGATTAATTCAACTCCATTAGTTAGTGAAGCCACACAAACCGGCACTGATATGCCAGAGGAAAAAAAAAAAAAAAAAAAGAAGCCCCTTTGAGCGGAGAACTGCTAGATATAATAAAGCAGTTAATTTCCATTTTAATAGACCGGTGTTTAACACGGCGCTCATTCTTCTCCTTCCCCCCCAGTCCTCCGACTCTGCAGAACGTATCATTTCGCATAATAGAGAGCAATAAAACCCTCGTCTCCTCCCTCCTCGCTGACCCGAGCACATTATTAGACAGCCAGCTTTTATTTCTCAGGTCTAAAGGCAGGTTGGAAAATCTAGTTACAGATGGAGGAGCGAAGACGAAAGCTCTCTGCAAGCTGCTTAATTTATGGGATATATATGATCCAGAGCAAACACTGTCTGCTACCGCTGCTTTACATACCAGGCATGATAGTCGAGGCGGGCTGGGCCATTGGACTCAGGCCTTGCTGCATTGACAGCTGATGTAGCTTGGCCATCTGTAAAGAAAAAAAAAGAAATCAGAACTTAATGCACTAAAACCATAAACTACTCCTCTTATGTTTTATTATGTCCTGAAATGGTCACACTGTACCTCTGAGTGTGGAATGCCGTATTGGTTTTGCAGAGTGTAGGCCTGCAAACAGAGCATCCTGCATTAGGTAAATTACAGCAATAAAACATCACACGCAGGAAATAAATCCGCAGCCTCTTAATGGAAGTGCTTCACTGTCGATACATGCCTGTTTTAGTTTTTCAGAAGAAGAGAAATGAGCGTTTGTAGCTCAGCACACTTCCTGATTCACTCCTAGCGGTCTCCTGTTAAAGCAGGAACCGGTGGTTTGGGTTTTATTTGTCCAGGCTTTGAGATATCCATTTGCGCCGCCACCCCAGAACAATAAAGGTCGAATTGAATTTTTGCTTGTGGTTGTCACAGCATTGAAAATGACATATAAAAGATTCAACAGGAACATCTCTCTCCAAACACAGAGTCTCTGCTGAGCGGAATAATCCTCAGACCTCCGTGTGAACAGTTATACAGACTGTTAAGAAGCTCCTGTGAGCTGGACCATCCTCATAAAGCAAAATCAGGTTTACTTCCCCAGACTGTTCCACTGCTTTATGTTTAAAAGTATTAAATAATAATAATGATTGCTAAATTTAACAGTTTTTCTCTTGAAGTGGTAACTCTTACTTTGGCAAACGTATACTTATTGATAAAATGCATAATTTACCATTAACCATTGTTATTACAATCAAGCATTTCCTGTTTTTATATGTTCTTATGCCAAAAACATAATTTTTATTTGCCAAACAGTAATTCACAGACAAAGAAATGTACAGTTTGTTATCTGAGAAGTTTAACTCTCTGTCAGACCTCTGATGCAGCGTTCAATTTCAACTGGGAAGTCGGAATTTCCGAGTTCCTAGTCGAAAATTTCAACTGCCTGAAGTCGGATTTCTGCCACAGAAAGTTGGACAAACGCCACCAAACCTCAACCTAGCAATAAACTAGCTGTTGTAATATGCTGTTTATCACCACTTCGATATCAGTTATGTCTCAATAAAATCAGTTGAACACACAGCTGGTTTAGAGCTTAAATATCTAAAAAAAAACCAGGACGAGTAAAGCTAAAAAATACTTTTTAACCATTTAAAAATGATTTGCTAAAACCTTTGATTACTTACAAACATTTTTCTTTCCTTCGATCCTTCAGTTTTTTATCTTATGATGTTACAAATTATGTTTTCTCACCCATCCTCCCCTCCATCATTTTAAGTAAAGCAGACTCCCATTTGCTAACCCCCCTTTTCTCTCCCTCCACCCATCAATGCTCACTTTAACTTCATTTTCTATCTATCCATCTATCTGTCCATCTGTCTGTCTATTCTAACTCGATTCTGCCTGACGCCAGCTGTCTGGCTTCTATTACCAGTCCATCCTACATGGTCATAAACTGAAGAGGCCATTACAATGCATTAGGAGCTGCCGTTTGTACGGGATAGCACAAGAAAACACCACAAATTAGTGGCAATTATCTTTCAATTTACAGCATGAGTGATCTAAATCATGAAATCTTTATATTTTATTACCCACATTCCTTTTTTTTTTCTTTTTTTTTTCATTTAGGGAGCTGATTAGTCAGAAGCTGCTGTTTATGTTGCTGATATTATGACAGTATATCTGCTGTTGCTGTCATGGGAGGAATATTCCCAAAGCCGAAAATGTTTCTGGTGCAGAGCGAGGCTGGACTAAAAAAAGAGACCGTGGTGGTGTTGGTGTTGGTGTGTGATGGCATCGTGTTTCAGGAGAGGGGTTATAGCTCTTCAGACGGGGTAGAACAATAGCTGCAGCTTTAACGCTCAGCTGTTGTTTTAAAAGCCTCACGCCAGATGATGGACCGGGTAAATTTGGACATACCACACAACCCTCAGATCCTCACAGCCCACCCGAAACTCACTCCTGCCCTCTGCAATGCAGTTGGAAGAGCAGCTTCTGGAGAGATATTTGTTATATTAAAAAAGAAAGGAGATTATTCACAGACTTAATAAATGTCCAGTTACCTGTTGGAGGTCCAGACCACCCTGGGTGACGGAGTACAGTTGGTGGGGGGCAAAATCTGACGCCTCGTACACCTAGAAACACACGAGGGGAAAATGTGTAGCTCATTACTGAAATAACTTCATGTTTATAAAGTCCAGACACTCATTATTTTGTGATGATGAGTTCTTGTAAAAAAAAAAATTACGAATAAAAACTTTTATTTCATTTTTATTTCTTCCCCCTGCTCTTTCGCCACAGATCAAATTTGGTCTGCGATGGGCTCTCGAGGCTGCATTTTTCTGACACTTCAACACACCTAACAGGCTTACGGGTCCATGACTCATCCCCAGTCCCCTCTTCCATTCCACTTCATTTTCTCCCCTGACAAATTATACAAACATCCCTTATCGCTGTGCTGCCTTCATTAAAAGCCATCTCCCAGTGACCAGGACCTCGCCGGTGGGTTTAATTTGATATCTTATTATGGGTAATATTAAAAAAACACAAAGCCATTCCATAAATTGACCAGAGTCTGAGGCAGCACAAACAGCGTCAGAACTGCTGACAGCTATGCAGAATATCTGACTGCTGCTGTAGCCGGAGGAGACGGCAGGCCTCCAGTCTGGCTGGCTAATCTTGTGACTTGCTCCGTGGGAGGGAGGGAGGGAGGGAGGGAGGGAGGATATCTGTCCCTCCCCTGAAAAAGCGGCGTCTATACCACTCAAACCAACCGTCACACACGGAGGAAAAACCCACCCAATCCCCCGACCACTACGAGGTTGACATTTGTAGTTTTAAGTGAAATGTCTCACCAACTTTTGGGTGGACTGCTATGAAATTGAGATATTCAATAACTTTGGTAATCCATTAATCTTTCTACAAACACCACCATCAGGTCAACATGTTTAAATTCTTTCAACTTTGATTCGTGACCTTGTGGCAACCTCGGGTTCAGGAAAGTTAAGCCGATGCTAAAGTGTCTTATACCTGCATTCTCTCTACTGTCCATCAGGGGGCGACTCCTCTGTTTGTATAGAAGTCTATGAGAAAATGACTCTACTTCTCTCTTGATTTATTCCCTCAGTAAACATTGTGAACATGAGTTTATGGTCTCAATCTCTAGTTTCAAGTCTTCTTCAATACAGCATGATGTTCATTTAGTAAATGATGCTCCATTTAGAGTCAAACAGACCATAAAGCAGGGTATGATTTAGGGCGGGGCTACCTTGTGATTGACAGGTTGCTACCAGAGCCGTACCCCGCAACGATCACTGGTTGCAAAAAACAAGATGGTCAAAATCAAGGCTTCAAAACGTCACTCCACAAACCAATGGGTGATGTCATGATGACTACATCCACTTCTTATACACAGTCTATGGTAGGGATGGACAACTTCCATCTCTAACTACACAAAGATGTGTCTTTTATTTCACAGCTTACCATAAAAAAACAGCCGTTGAGACATTTTTCTCTCGTAAATTTATGACTTTAATCTTGTAAATTTTAAGAGTTCTTTCTTGGAATATTACCCATTTTCTACTGCTCTGTAATCATTTATTTTTTACCTCATTTATTGCCTAAATACACTGGCGTAGAAAACCACTGCTCTAGTCCATCATAGATAATCCTCCCAACATGTGTGGTGAAATCTCTCACCTGGTTCCCTGCGATGAGGAGGGCGGCTGGTGAGGGACTCGGGCGGTAGGGGATGGTAGCACCCTTTGGGGGAGACTAGGGAGTCAAAAACAAGACAAGAGGTTAAATTAAATCTTGAGTAATCTCCACTCTGAAATGATGTCAGCACTTCTGTCAAACCGTGAGACACTAAGTGCAAATGGTGTGCAACTCCTTGGTACATTTAGATATAATAACACTTAATGGTGAAGTAAACTGCTAATGACAAGGACATTATTCCCTTCCTTGTTTTCCTTCTGATAATATTAGTCATTCATTGAATTATTGAGGCAGTGCAGTGAGAGCTCTTTGTCGATAATAGCTCCGAGCTTTAGTTTGCGTCGGAGCTGCAGTGGTTTGCCCTCTGGTGTAAATCAAGCATCCACTGACAAGGAGACATTTGAAGATAAAATTCTTCAAACACCAATGAGAAAAAGGAGATTACCCAGAGTACATGACACCGTATATCTTATCGAGCAACTGCAATGTTGCCGTTACAGTTGCAGCTCTCCGGAATGTGGAGCATCTTTTTCCGCGGGAGCAGTCACAGCAAATTCTTTGTATAACTTTGCATAATTTAAATTCTGGGAGCCAAAAGTGAAGAAGCCGCTGGTACAGAATCCTAATGAAACCTCTCAAGCCTTTGAAGAAAGCCCTGGAAAACTGGATCAAACTAGCAATTAGTCAGTCAGGTCCAGCTGCAGCGCTAAAAACAAAAAGGACTTGTGCACTTCCATGAACACACAGGGAGAAACTGTGCTGGAGGGTTGTGTTTTTTTTATTTTTTTTATACTCTCTCATCTCGTCCTCGATTTTTCTCAAGAGAGCTGTTGTCTAAAGGTGGACAGATTCTGCTGCAGGCCAGTTTGTTTTCTGTAAGCAGCTCTGTGTCCTCTCCAACAACACTGAGCTCTGACCTGAAGGCTGCACCCTTTTTATGACTCCTTCCGATGTCTCGCCCCGGCAGTTTAAACCGCTCGAAACATTAAAATAGCTATGTGTGTTTCCTTGATATTTCCTAAATGAGATGAAGATAATGCTACAGAAGCTGACTTCCAGCTACATAACACAGAAGACTAGAGCAGCATACTCAAAATGCATTAACTTTATTCTGCAGTAGAATAGACAATAACTGTACACTGGTGAGATTAAAACATGCACGTCAACAGCAGTAATTCCCTCCATGGAGCTGCAGCTGCAGAGCTCCTACAACGTGTCAGCTAGGTGTGGAGTGAAGAAAGAGAGAGAGAGAGAGAGAGAGAGGAAATCATTCTCTTCCTACCTCCAGGATTACTGTGCAGATGAGCCTGACACACTGGATTACAGACTCCTGATTCCCGGATATCGTCACCCCTCGCTCAGTGGAGTTGGGCAGCAAATCCCCCGCCACCTGTATCTGAGCTCCGGTGCTCTGCGAATGATAGGGGGTTTAAAAGAGAAAAAGATTAGTTTGATTCCAGAGATAAGACGGGTCGCTATTACTCTGCCTCGGCTCCTTTTCTGTTCCTCCCCCGATGGCTTTGCTGACCTCATGTTTTTAAACCTACACTGACAAAGACCTGCTGTGCTGTAGTGTGTTTAACGTCAAACCCTGTCAGGTTAGAGATAAATGAAAAGTCCCCCACGGTCAGTAGACGTATTTCTCCCAATTTTAAAGTCATATATTCCGAATAAAGCTTGTCTGCAGGCAAGGATGGCTTTTAAAGATTTATACTGATGTCTCTATCTGACTGCAAGGTTCTTTTTGGAAGCCATTGTTGAACGACACATATCTCAAAATGTTTCTGTAAGTAAGCATGTGTCCTGTGGCAACCAACCAAAAAAACTAAACAAAAATGTAACCGAAACAAATTTAGGGCGATTTAAAAATGGCTAGAAAATCTGTCTAACCGCAGAAAAAAAATCAACTGGATGTCATTGTGGGTGAAGGTAGAATGAGAGAGATGCTATTTGTAGATGGGTACAGAGCTAAAGTTACAGTGTCAGTCGTCTCTGGCAACAGATCTAATGCGGTTTAATCCTATTGTTTCGACTGGGACTAAATCCAGTCAGGAGTTTTTCCCCTTTCAAAGTTGCCACTGCTGAGTCATAATGTTTGTTGCGTTAAGTGATCTATCCGGACTGCATTGTCTCACTAATTTCCTGCCCTAATAGCTGAAATCCATTTTTATTCTGGTGCCAATCTACATGTAAGTGCAGATACCATCAGTTTGGTCCAGACGGAAATATCTCAATAACTATTAGATGGATGGAAACGCTATTCAGTCACGCTCCCCAGAGGATGAATCCTAATGACTATGGAGATCTCCAAGATTTTTCCTGTAGCAGCATCTTCAGGTCAACTATTAAAGTCTTGATGTTCAAATACCTACAAAACTAAAAACATTCCCATCAGCCTCAGCAGTTTTTCTGTGTTTTCTGCTTATGAAGTGCTGCAGGAATAAGTCCTAAAATCCAGAAATGAGTCAGCATTTTTTAAATTACAGTTCCCTCTTCTTAAAGTAAATGTGTTTTTGGTTATATTCCTGAAATAAGGTCTGAAAAGTTTTAACATTTTGTTCTGCAACATAAAATACGTCAGTAAATACCTCTCTGGTGAATTTTAAACTAAGCATCATCACTAGAACACGAGTCCTCCTTTAGCTTCGTGGTGGTGACATGAAGTCATGTGACCGTAGGGTAGTTCCTTCAAGCCTAATGTTAGATTTATGCTTCTGGCGATGCAAAATCATAAAGGTGGTGTTCATTTGTTGTTATTACCTTGCTGAACCAAACGTGTAAGTGTCATAAACTTGTATTTGCCACAAAGTTTATTTCCTGCAACAATCATTGGCTTTTTGTAGGGGAACCACTGTGATGCTAACGACCAGCTGGGCCTACAAATGTATGTCATTGTGCGTTCCAATACCCATCCTACTGTACCATTTAGTACGCAAGAAAAGCATTAAGTATGTCCCAATATGCATCATGTCAAATGCGTTGTGCTAGAAGTACCATGATGTTCTACTGCATCTGGTTGAATTTTGCAGTAGTCAAGCCAGAACGTTTTTCTAACTATTCTGACCCACAATCCTCTGCACAGCTGAGTTTATAATGCGACTTTGTGAGGAAATAGTATGTGTCGATTGAATGCATACACAGTGCGTACTTTGTAAGGGCAGCTGCAGTATGTACTTAAAGTTTTTCACCATTTGCTTATACTGCCAGTGCATCTTAATGAGCTTTGTTTTGTCATATTACTCCTCTGAGGCTCTAATTGTGTTGTATGGTAACGACAAATGATTCATAGCATTATTACTTTATACAATGCATGGCTGAAAAGTATTAGTGTGAACAGGGGGACTTGCATTAATGTGGCACAAAACACAGCAGGGCAAAATAAAACAAACAGCAGCAGAATTGTGGAAAATGAAATATCTCTCCCTTCCAGGTGCAGTTTATTCCCCCTCATCTCCAGAAGCAGGTTTGTTCTCTTCATACTTCATCGTTCGTCCAGCCTGTGCAGCGTGGACGGGGGGGAGGAATGAGGTTAGATTTGTGTTCTGGATGCTCACCTCTCTGATCTCTTTTATCTTGGCCCCTCCCTTCCCGATGAGAGAGCCACACTGGCTGGCGGGGATGACCAGCCGCAGGGTGACCGGTGGCTTGGAGCTGATGGTGCCGTTGGCCACCAGCGCAGTCAGGTCCTGGAGGGAGATGAAAAAAATGTGGTGAGAGTCGGCAGGAATGAAAGAGAGAGAAGAGGGAGGCAGAGAGAAAGAGAGAGTCCCAGTGGGAATGATCAGGCAGCGGGGGTCAAGGTGGAAATGGAGAGAGAAAAAAGCCACTCGAGGGTTTTATCTCCAGCGATTAGGACTGAAGAGGCTTTGAATTTGAATCCATTTCATTTTATTGGTCGATTTAGGATTCACATTACTATAAACACACTTTAAATTCAAGCTGTATCCACAGTCCTTTGAATACTGGGAATCAAACATTAGAAAATTAATGAAATTAAAATCTCTCCAGTTATATCTAGTGCACTTGAAACCTCGAAATCCAAAACTATGAAGAGCAAAGCAGTGGCTGAGTTGGGACAAATCTAATAGGATAAAATGAAGTGATGACTTTTTGGACAGACATGGATGTAAAATGCAACATAACTGTAACTCTTGCAGAGAAAGCTAATAAGCACATTTCCCAAATTCCTAAAATGTTCCTGTTAGGAATGTTGGACATTAGGGCACATTGAGGAAAACTCTTGAGAGTATGGGGAAAAAAATACAGAAATTTCAAATCAAAATGCGTAACAACATATGCGACTAACAATGTCTAATGAAATTAACAGCCAAAAGGAAGAATGGGTGCAGAATGTGTCTGTTTATTACAGTATATTAAATGTATTGTATGTATTTAGATCAGGAACCTCACTGAGTTTTCTGTGCAGGTAGCAAACATCCTGTGTCTGCTCTCCTGTGGGTGGAGATTGAGCTTTTAATTAATGAGTGTGTTTCTGTGAGCCTTTTGAAATGTAAATACGCTGCGCTGTCTCTCTTCCCGTCAGAGTTCAACCCACAAACAAAAGCATGTGACAGAATGCAAAAGCCTGCTACTTGCTTTTTTGAGCGGTTTGTCTTTGCAGTAGAATCAGTGTGACTTAAGAGCAACCTAATATACAATATATATCTAATAACTGTGATCTTTATGTTTGAGAAGCGTATTGTGACGTGTCTCTCTGCTCCGTGTCTATATTTAGTGAGGCGGATCAGGCTCTCTGACGTCTCATCTCATTAGAAGAGAGGCTCGTCTGCACAATCAGACTCCGGGCTTCGTTTTCCTGATTTGATCTAAAAATATGAGACTTAACAACTGAGAACGTTTCCCATACTTCCCTGTGACAGTGATTAAAAAAAATAAAAGAAAATAAACTCTCAAAGCGAATAGGCAGGAATAAGTCGGCGGGTTACAAAAGCAGTGCTCACACAAAGAGTTGCAGGGCTTTAATCCCCAGAGCATATTGTGCTGCTCGTGGGATACGGACTCTTTCATGCATGCTCTGCTTTGACACCTGGGGAACAAAATACATGTACGATACTGTAGTATGTGTGGTGCTATTACAGCATTACTCTCCGATTATCATATCACATCATTTGCATGAATGTTTTTTGCACTCTCGTGGCAGCAATCGGTGAAAACTTCATCCATTAGAGCACAGACGGAAACTCACACGAGTGATGAACTGCCAAAATGAATAAAAAAAACTAAGTGTGCTTATGTAATCATAAACTATTGAGAAAGAAACCAAACGCCAAGTCTAACACTCACCGGCCAAAGAAAAAGCAGATTATTCCCCTTTTTTTGTTTTTAATTAAATGTGTCACGCATACAATAACTCAACTGCGGTGATGGAAACGGCACCGCAGTGGGTCAGCCAACGCGTTGCCATGGAAACTCAAAAGAGTTTGAGTGTGAAAGATCTTTTAATGAATACTGCATTGTGCTGCCAGCCGGCGTGTGTTTACTGGAGGCTGAAGACCTGAGCGCAGCATCTCACTGTGATGCTAAATATGAGTGAAGACATTTGTCATTCCAACATATTAATTAAGGCGGTGTGATGGACGGTCACCATGGAGATAAATGGCAAAAGGAACCTGCCGTCTACAACTAATTATTAGAATATGACAAGGTTTATAAATCCTTCTCATTAACAGGTACTAATTAGCACTGAACATATTGTTGCCAAGTAAAAGATTTATATGACGTGGGTCTGTCAAATCTGAGAGTAGCTGAAAATATTAATATTTAAATAGAAACTAAAAATCTATTCAGTCTGACTTTTATGACAATTTTTATAAATTATTATTATTATTTATTTATTAGTGGTTATTATTACACCAGATTGTATACAGTGTTTTTATGCTATGGTTTTACTATTTATACATGTTTTTATTTCTTATTTTCTTTTGCACTAATTTTACTTTTTTTTTTTTACAGTTTTGCCATGATACATTTATTCAGAATATTTTATTTGTTAATTTTTATTAACTTTAATTGGTATGCATTAGTATCTTCACATTCTTTTCATTTTTGCCTTTTTTCCCCGTATAGTTATTAATTTGTAAAACACGTTAAATTGCATTTTATTTGTTTGAAAAGTGCATTATAAATAAAATTTGATTGATTGATTGATTGATTGATTGATTGATTGATTGATTGATTGATGGATTGATTGATAGCCCAGCAAATGGGTATGTAATCCAACAACTAAATGTACATTATTCCACTTAAAAAAGTCAAAAATGGTTTACAACAGCAGCTAAATCACTTACACCAAAAAACCATCTGCAGTGTAATTGTGTCTGAAAGTGCTATGAAACATGGCTAAAATTTTGTCCTCCATCATTTCACTTTAGAATAAAATCGATAGCGATAAAGTAATGTTGAGGGCTCAGGAAATGCTTTCCTCTAAGTGGTGACATTTTTTTTTAGTGCACTTTATTTTGGCTCCACAAAGACATGCAGCAGAGTTACAATTACCTCCTCCAGTTTGTATGTGATCATGGTGAAAGCTCTGAAGACGCAGTCCGTGGAGCCGGTGATGGTGATGATCCTCTCCGGACAGGAGCCCTCTGAGATGTTGACCCGAGCGCTGCTCTGTGGGGTCAGAGGTCAGATAACGGTCAACATTAACAGAAAAGATTGAAAAAAGGAACGCTTATTTGCTTTCTTGTAGAGAGTTAGATGAGAAGATCAATACCACTCGTTTTTTTTAAATACGAAGCAATTGGACAGCCAGCAGCTTGGTAAATTAGCTTAGCATAATGACTGGAAACAGGGGGAATCAGCTAGCCTGGCTGTATGTATATATCTTTGTATAAACATATTAACCCTAACTCAAAGGGAAACAGCAAGGTCCGAAGGTAAAGAAAAAAAAAATCTGCCTACAAGCACCTCTTAAGCTCATTTATTCAAACATTATATTTCATGTTTAATCTTTACAAAAAACTGAGTGTAAAAATGACAGTTAGTAGATTTATGTGTCTAACTATTTATTGGCTTAAAGCAGTAACTTCCTGGAGGTTTCGGTAGGCAGTTTATTTAGCTCTCGACATAACCAGGATAGCCGTTTCCCCCCCGGATTCCAGTTCTTATGCTAAGCTAAGTTAACTGCAGTGTTGTAGTGAAGACCACCTAGACCGAGACTGAGTCATGAACAAGACCAGCGTGTATCGAGGCCGAGACGAAACCAAGACTTTGCAGTGTTAAGACCAAGACCAGATCACTGTGAGTTCCTCACTTCATGACACACTTATGGAATCAGATTGGAGCACTTAGACCAGATTCACTTCTCAAACTGATACTGTATACATGTGAACATATAAGTTTACCATGAGAAATGTCTTGTGAAAATAAACAAAAGGCATTGCAGAGGTGAGTTTTATGTCCAGAAATGCTCCTTGGCTTTCTAGCAATCACCGAAAGGATGTTAAGAAATAAATCTGACCATGCAGAGGCTGTTTAGTCCTCACATTTATGGTCTTGAAACAAAATCCAGAGACCTCTTTGTTTGAGACAAAACCGACAAAAATTCTATCATAATTGTGGCCCTGATCAGACAGAACCCCTTCATGTGGCGGCTTTTTGTAATCGTTTTTAGAGTTAAACTTTTTTTTTTTTTTTTTGGTGCTGCTTTTGTGTTGCTGAGGACTTTGTGTTTTAAAGGAGCGCCTTAAGCTGAAATTAATTTAAATTGGAGCAGATAAGCAGCCATTATCATTTCGCGTTTCTCAATGTGGTGACTTTTGCTTAATATACCCATTTATTTTTTTTACTTTAACAACCATAGTTACGTTGAACCAAACAGAAAACAGCAGGAGGTAAATTAGTGCGGTACTTGAGATTTTGTGTAAGTTTTTTTAATCAATTTACACTGTCAAAACATTAACATCATGTACCATAGCGTATAGCTCATGGTTGTGTTAAGCTATTGTTAGCACTCATTCTGTGGCTGCCTGGCAACAAGAACGAAAAAACAGGCAGATCAAACTGCATCTGAAACTGCGTCTTCATGTTCACTGCACAGACGTGAGAGCGGTATTTTTCTTCTCATATAACACTCCGGAGAGCAAACAAGCGCGTTTCTAAAAATGTCAAACAATTTCGTTAATCTTCTCGTGTTGAAAGTGTTTCAAAGCGGTCGGAGACGCAGTAGAGCCAGCACGTCCCAGAGGGAAGGAGAGCGAGGTGAACCTGAGAGCACATCTCTGTATCTCAGACTGACAACGTAATAGTTTCATCTCGGGGCATTTGGCCTCGGATGACAAATCTCCTCCTGCTCTCCTCTCCCGTGTCCTTGAGTCCAAAGTCACATGATCAGCGGACGGACAGCGCTCTGAGCTCAGGGGAACCTTTTTCTCTCCAGTCACTCCAGTGAGTCACGCTCCCACTGTGACAGGAAGAGGCTCATGCAGTAGGGGAAGTAACAAAGGCCAAAACTGGCTCCTGGATGACTGACTATCGTGGGTGAGTGGTTCATCCAGCAGCTCTGCAGGGCTGCATTGTCCACGACCTCGCTGTTCCTCTGTTTTTCCATTAAAGTACAACATAAAACCATCAGAGGCCAGAGAAAGAATCAAATGTACGGCCAAGGTGTCTGTCCAATTATTTCTTAAATACAAAGAGTTAACCAAGCGGTGTTAGTTTGGCTGCACCCTTGAGATTAAAGAGGCCCTATTATGCTATTTTCCGGGTGCATATTTTTATCTCAAGTTACAGTTACAACCTATTTACATGCGTTAATGCTCATAATCCTCCTTGTTTTCTCATCCTGGCTGTCCTGCAGCACCTCTTCTCACCCTCTCTCTGAAATGCTCCACTTGCTCCTCCCTCCAGAAAGCAAAGTCTGCTCTGATTGGTCAGCTAGCGCGCTCTGTTGTGATTGGTCAACGTTTCACATTTCAAAAAACTCTTCCTCTTTCTCTCTCTTTTGTTGTTTGAGGGCCAAACTAGCCGGAAGGAGTTTTACGTCACTTCTGTAACATTATGACCTCATAATGTTACATTATGACCTCATAAAGTTACAGAAGTGAAGGAGAGAATTCAATGGAGCCGTTTCAGGCAGCTCAGGAGCTTCTGAGGGGGAGGGTAACTCCCTTTAGGCGTGGACTTCAGGCTTTACACTCTACGGACCTTTTACATGTGCAAAAATATATGTAACACACTAAAGAAGAGGGAAAAGTGAAAAAGCATAATAGGGCCACTTTAAAAAGAAAAGGTAACCGAGGAGCAGACAGAGAAGAAGGAAGTTTTTTAAGCGAGAAAGAAAATGGATTTTGAGAAAGAGCAGCGAGAGGAGGGGTAGTGACTGTGGACTTAAATTGAAAAGGTGCCGTTATTGCCCAAAAGGCATTTTGGACAATGTACCTGCTCTGTATGTACAAGCACAGAGAACTGAACTTTATTATTAATGCATACAGAAAGGAGGCCCTCTGAGATTGAATTATGTTTTCTGTAGAGATGAACCGAGACGTGGCCGTTCCTTTTCTTATTTCAGCGTTTTGGCATGCTGACACACTAATAAACACATAATCAACAGCACAAACCATAACTTATGCAGATGATACAACGTTGTTTATTTAAATCTCTAAATCGTGGACACATTACCTCTTCTCGTATTCGTTTCACCGTCTCTCCTTTCTGTAAAACAAAAAAGACGAAGGCAGCTTTAAAATAGAATCACATGCTTTGTTTGAAACATCCACTGCGTCCTCGACCTCTAAGTGAAACCTGCTATGTCGAACCACGAAAGTCTGATTGGAATTTACCAGAACAAATCAGAGTTTCGAATGCTTGATGCATCTCAGCAGTGTCCTCTGCAGAGATATCAGATAGATCTGTGCGTCTGAACGGGATGTACACCTGCTGTAGTAGCTAAATGTTCACTGTGTGCGAAGACCTCCTGCCAGGGACGAGAACATTTCATCGGACTTGTGTCACGCTGCATCCTGTGCTGTTTTTTGTTTTTTTTAGATTTCCTCTTTTGGCATAAGTCCATCCAAGCTGTCACGGCTCCGCTCACACCTCCGTGCATCCACTGACGGATCAAAAAAGCCGTATCATCTCACTCACTGGGCTTCACTCTTTATTCCAGGGAAAACGCATTACATGTGGTGCATTGTGATTCTGGTGTCGTAGTTCTATTGATGAGAAAAACATGAGAGGTTTGGCAAAGAGATGGAGTGGCCAGTCATTAGTCCGAGTACTGCAGATCAAGTGCCTCTCTATGTGGAGCTGCACAGTACGTGTCAAGCTCCTCATTCTTTCTGTTCTCTAATTTTCTTTTTATATATTTTAATTTCTGCAACTCACTGCAGCATTCAAAGTGACTTCTTCCTTTTCCAGCAAGCTTTATTTTCTAACTTTATTTCCATTGACTTCTACTGGTGTCTTTTTTTTAGGTGTTGTATTACGAAGGGCGAGCTAGCTGGAGCTACTGGTGCACCATAGAGGAGCCAGGCCCCTCTCTAACAGACACTTAAAGGGCCCACGAGGGACCAACAGTGATATGTCTTTGGTGCTCGGTTGCAGCAGGAGGCTTGCAGTCGATGCACTGATGCTTTTGTTTGATGGATTATTGGATGGAGAGCTTTGGGTGGTGGTGGCAACGTCTTAAGAGGTTTGGTTTAATGTAATTACATTTAGGATGGGACATTTAAAACAATGTATTTTTTGTTAGAGGTAACATATTCCACAAAGGGTAATTATGACTCCACATATAAAGGTATATGGATTTGACCAGTGATTGTCGACACAAACTGCCGACCAAAGCTTCCAATCAGGCGGTCAGATTATTTTATTCAATTATTTAAAGCCCAATTTCATGAATCACAAATTTGCCTTCGAGAGTTTTAGAGTCTGAACAATATACAACATCTTCTGTCTTTGGACTCTCGCATCAGAAAAGGAAAAGCTCCACAAAGAACCCTTTAAAAAGACTGAGGAGGGATTTGTCTCTCAGGACTATTAATAAATTCAGAAAATTCCTGGATATCTGGCATTTCTTTATTTCTATATTTAAAATGACCTTTAAAAAATGGAGAATATATGAAATTATATCCGCGGTGACTAAAGACGTTATATATCTGTCAGCTTATTATTAGCCAGTAGTCTACTCAATCAGAAACATGTAGTATTAGGTGTAGCTGAAACAAAATCCAATTTCTTATAAATGTAATGTGGGTTGTGTTGTATCTAAAGGCGACGACTAAGATCGTATTCTTTTGTAAGAACGATTGTTTCACTTTAAATGAGGCATTCAGGTTTACTGAATGTTGGCACGGTAAATGCACATTAATCAGTCCGTTCTTCATTAAAGTTGCGAGTTTTCACATCAGCTTTTCTCTTCAGTCTCTTTGAGAGTGACATCGCCTAAACCTGATCTGACAAGGTAAACAGTCTTTTCTTCCTGTAAGCGTTTTCCACCAATCAGGACACTTATTGATTGCCAGTTAGAGCAGCATTCTGTGATTTCTAGGGCTCCTCCCTCTTAGTCAATTTGTTGACTAATCTGTCATTTTTGGTCCAAGACGACTAAGATTTCTTAACTCAAACAGCTTTTTCATGATGAATGAAGAAACTTATGAAAACATTTCTGGTAAAAACAAGATCTGAAGTGGTTCTTTTTGTGATTCTTTATGGAGAAGCTCAGTTTTACAGATCTGGAATTTGTTTAGTTGAGGACAGCACTCGCAATTTACATTTCTGTGTATATTTTCTTGAAAGCTGGACCTTCAGACTGTCTGCAAATAAATTCTATCCCTTTTGACAAATGTAGTTGATGACCCCTGGCTTAGCTCAATCTAAAATAAATATCCATTTATACAAGATTCTTCTTAATCATAGCATTTCAAAACATCAACCTCATCTGTTAAAGGAACATCATTCTGTGTTTAATGACTAATACCTTAATACATATATGCAGTATTTGGTGTAGAAGAATAAAAAAAGGAATTCTCACCTTTCCTATGATGCTGCCGACCTCCTAGAATACAAAGATATGAAGGTAATTACATATACTAAATACATCCTACAGCATTTCATTTTTACTTAATTCTTTACATTTCTGGTATATGAGGCTATTCATTTATTAATTCCTTCATAAACAACGTGAGCTCGTACCTTTCCATGCATGAGCAGTCGTAGTGTGAGGGTCACTCCCAAGCCCCCGTCTGCAAAGTCCTGCTCACAGTTCATAGTGATGTGGGAGTGGCACTCAGGGAGACGCATGAACAAGGCTCATCCGCTGGTCACGCAGTCAAAACGAGGGCCAGCGCTCGTTCTCCGGCTCTCCGAGGTCCTTCAGTGCCGCTCTGAGAGAGAAAAAAGAACAACACTCAATAAATAGTTGGTTGTTTTTGCATCAAATCACACATGCATTTTTTGTGCAACTATTAAAAACAATAATCGTGTTGTTGTGCTCAAACTGTATCTAACTGTTGTTGTTGACTGAATTCTAGAAGATCAAAAAACATTGAAATCAAGTATCTCAGTGAGGAGCTTCTTCATCAGCTCGAGGTCGATGTAATATTGATGGTGATTCATAACAAAGTCATAATGAAGTGTGCATTGTGTGTGCAGGATATTGACCAGAAGCACCTGCAGCGTCAGCAGTGTTGCGTCTCCTAACAGACTGTGGGTGGCCATCGATGACTAACACACTATCTGTGCGTCTCCATTAACTGAAGAGCAGTTTCTCACAGAGCGAGTTGAGTGATTTGTGAAATTGGATTTTTTTTAAAAACACAGATATTTCCTGTCAGCAGAGTGTAATGTGAGTTTTTGTGCAAAGTTAATCAAAATAAAAGTGTAAAATGCTTGGTATTTCTTTGGGGGATCTGCTCCATCACAGTAAATCAGAGAGAGAATAAAAAAAGCACTACTAACGGCAGGATTTATACGCAGAGAACAAATGAGGAGCATCTGTGCTGATCCCAGAATGACAACGTGGCTTCGTGCATGTCAGTAAAGTGACAGAGAACATACGATACGATGATTAATGAGCGAGTCACCTGGCTGCTGAGTGTCAGCGTGATGTGTATAATTAGTTCATGGACTCATTCATGTTTCCTCCTGATTTATATTTGCTTACATTTGTCAGCTTGGACAGGGGAAGTAGATGGATTTATATGCGATGCATAAATATAGCTGCAGTCTGGATGCTGTGTGATGAGCGCAGAGTTTCCTTATATATATTTTTTCAAAGGACGTAACAAAACCTTAAAAATGCTTTCATTTAGGGGCAGCCAATAACAAATATTATCATTATCTCCACCAGGATGATCATGCGATTGGTTGTGTGCATTTGTGAGTGAGTTAGTGTGCGCCTCTTTGTCTGTCCACGGCTAATCTCGCATTCTGCTGCAGCAGACTGCATGATATTTCCCAGATGGCCATTGATGGCTTCATTCTCAAGGACCTCTTGTGGTTTCACTGGGTCCCTCTATCTCAAAACACCTTTTATTACCTGTTTTATATTCCCATTGACGGCCTGCTGACTTGTCACTCACTACTCTTAACTGGCCCCCCAGCTGGTAGGAGCCGCTAGTGATAACTCAGCTGACAGGGTCACCGACCCCCAGCTGCTACTCTGCAGCCAGAGACACAGTGGGGGAAAACAGTTATCTCATGTTTGTCTGTAATGGTGAGTTTAGTTAACAGCTAACAAAGCTACCAGTACACACTGCAGTACCTCTCCGCCACTCAGCTGCCACTAAGCAGATTGTATGATGTGTCTTATACGACAACTTTGAGCCGATTGACTGCATAGATTGCCGCTTGTTTTTGAGTATGAATGAAGTGTGTTTTACGATGCCTTACAGCCTATTACTGTTTAGTCAAGGGGTTTGCAATTTATGGTTTGTATTCATTCAATCTCACAATACAACAGTGGTCGTTGTAGACACATTAATCAGCGGATTATGTAAGAAAAATAGCAATAAAAATATCCTAGAAACCTACTGTACAGTCTTCAAATGTCTTGTTTTGTTCAAACAGTCCAAACTCAAAGAAATTCAGTTTTTTTTCATGGATCGAAGAAAATGAACAAATTCTCACATTGGAGAAGCTGGATCCAGAAAAACAAACACAAATTTCAACCGGGAGGCTAATGTTAGAGACTAGTGTTCATGTCCCAAAGTTATGTTTGTAATGTGTCTTGTCTTTTTTTTGTTGCATTTTACATAGCTGAAATACTTATTTCAAGCCCGACCATAATGTCATTCCAAGACCTAACGGAGTGTTTTTGTTTGCACTCACCACGTTTACCAAGATTTACTGCGACCGAAGTGGCGCAACATAGTTTGACGAGTTACAAAAATAAAGCCAAGGGTATGTTACAAGTTTGGACTAGAGAGTGTTGTGCTAGCACGCTGATGTTTGCATGTACAGTATTTGGGGATCACTGACGTCATTCGGATATATGTCACCTTCCATAGATACAGATCATATGTATATATATATCTGTACATCATTTTGCACAAATTCAACCTGGTTGATGTTGTAATGTATTTTGCATGCATGAAAAAGTCAGAGGATCTCCAAAGCCAGTGATATTTATCCTCTGGGTACCATGAATGTCTGCACCAAATTTTGTGCCAATCCATCAATTGAATGTTGAGATATTTCAATCTGGACCAAAGTGTTGGACCAGACAAGTGATCATAGTTGTTGCCATCTCTAGAGTAGTTGTTTGACAAATCTATTAATTGACTTATCATATCAGCTGCATAATAACAAGCATTTGATTTCAATGATGCTCTTCAGATATCTGAGATGTCAGAGGAATCCTTTGTCATCGTGGCTCATGTTAACACTTGTGTGCAGTAGCAACACAGTCACAAACTCTCCTCTCCAATTTTGACACATCAAGGCCACTTTTGGTTTGTCTGCCAACTGCATTCCAACCGTCCCACCGAGTCCCAGCCCACTGCTGCAGTCCTACTGTCGCCGCCCGGCACATGCGTGTGTCTTTTTTTATAAATCTGCATGCTGCTTGTAGATTCGGTGAGCTGTGTGAGGAGATCATGTTTAATAAATGGGTATTATTTTAGATGAGATCCAATTCCTGAGAGACTCGTCGTAGGCAGGTTTATTGCTTTTGCTTAGTGCACAAGGCCATCGCTGCTCAGTGATTTATTCATGCACTGGATGCTATGCAAAGCCGCGTTATAATGCTCGCAAACACATCCCTCTTAAGATTCTAGAGAGCTCGACTTGCCTGTGTGGGTTTTTTCTTTTTATATTCTCCTCTACGGCCGTGCAGCTTGATTGATGCATCCTGAACCCGTGTGTTATCACTGAGCACATTTGTGCAACCCCGTGGGCTAACCTTGTTATGTTTAGGCGCCGGAGGGCACGGCTAAAATGTTAGCCCCTTCATTGCATTAGGAGCTAATGGTTGGAGGGATCATTATGCACCGCTCTGTGGGTTGATAACAAGGCATGTGTGAGGGCGGAGAGTCTCTGAACTCCTCATTTTCCAGAATCCCAGATGCAGCAGCAACGTTCCGAGATGAACACAGAGCGCCGTCTGTTCTGAATTAGACCTGGTCACTCCGAAAACAGGGAATTAGAGAAGTACGGACTGCGGCGGCGGGCTGCCAAAAAACACGGTCAGAACGGGAGAGCGAGGCGGACACGACATCCACCGTCCTGCTCATCTATCGCTGACTGTGTCACCTTGGTCCTGCTCTGCCTGACTGAATCCAGAACGCAGGAGCTTCTTCTTATGACTCACTGCCTTGATTCATCTTTATGTGGCTTGCTGTTAGCAAATACTCATCATGATATATGCTGATTATTATATATGCTGAATTGAAGTGACGGTTCAGCCCAAAATCAAAAATCCATATTTTTACTATGCTATTCATCACGGCTTGACATTTTTAGTGGCCGATTGTCTCTGAAAGCTGCTGCAATTTGTTTCTTTGTCGTTTTTTTTCTTTTGGCTGCGAGTCAAAAGAGAACCAAGAGGCTACACAAAGTAAATAAGTACAGCAGATACTTTCACACTGTTTGTCGCTGTTATTAGTTGTTTATTTCCCAAATGTATGACGATAACTATAACCTCGGCAGCTGCTGAGTTTCAGCAAATTTTGAAAGGGAAAGTTCATCCACCAAATCTGAAATGGTGTTTATTGTAGTGTGTTTGAGATATCAGCTGTAGAGATGTCTGCCTTCTCTTGAATATAATTGGACTAGATGGCACTGGGCTTTTGGTGCTCAAAGTGCAAAAGAAACACATTTAATAAACTCAACACTAATCTGTTTTTGCAGAAATCACAGCCCAGTTACTCCAGATAATCCACAGCCCTTGTTGTGAGCATGTACAAACTATGGTTGAAAGAAAAGAGTTCCTACATGAAACTGCTCACATCAAGGATCATGGATTATCTTGAAAAAGCAGGTCATAACTTCTGGATAAAGACAGTATGTGTGTTTATGACCGTATCTCAAAGTGTCCCAGGGCGAGACCTTGACTGAAACCCAATTGGCCCCCGGTGCGTCACAACAGCCCACTACTCCTAAATTTTTGGGATGGGTTAAATACAGAGGTCCAATTTCATTTATGTAATTGACGATTGAAATAGAAAGCAGAGTTCCGTTACAATGGAGAGAAGGAAGACTTCTCTATGGCTGATAAATCCTAAACTAGGCGACTCACACCAAAAGAATCTAGATTTGTAAACAGCACCACGGGTAAGAGGAGGAATATGTATTTTAGATTTTGGAATAAACAGTCCCTTTAATGGTTTGTAAGAGTGCCTTTTAACAATGTAACGGGACTCGAAACAGAGGTAATGTGCCGATTATTTCGACTATCAGCTTTTTCCTGCACTAAATTATCGTCATCACATCGGCCTTTAAAACTATTGAATAAACTACACTGATATCAGAACATATTGATTTATGTAACGTGAGATTCACCAGAAGTGCTCAACTTGCTCTTATAAGAACAAAGTTACACAGATCGTAATCATGGCGGGTAAATGTAATTAAAAATCAAGAGTTCTTTTTTTTTATTATTTTGTCTTACTTCCACGAAGAAAACATCAAAGACGTCAAAGATAAAAGCATCCAGCATACATGGCTTGACAGCCGCCAGCAACACTCATTTTCTTGCCATGTTTGTGGTTGCATCCACTCCAGAGAGTCAGTGGAGATGAAAAGGATGTTGTACAACCCGCTCGCCTGGAGGACTGGACACCTGTTCAGAGGCAACCGTGTCCCTCGAACAAACCGGCAAACAGACGGCTCTGGGCCGGCTTAGAGGAAATGAATGAGGAATGAGGACATGCCTGGTGTCCATGGTTACGGATGAAAACAGGGTTCCCCTCTGCCTATAGCACATATATAGGAGGGGGTGGGGGTCTGGGGTGTTGAGTGTCTGCTCGATAAACACACAGGGGCGGAGAGGATAGGGTGTCCCCCGGGTGGGCACATATAGCAGCGGTAAGTGAGAGGGTGTCAATGTGTGTAGAGGCGCATGGCGAGGTCAAGAGGTCAGAGACCATTAACACACAGAGAGAGAGAGAGAGAGAGAGAGAGAGAGAGAGAGACGGCCACATTCACAGGTCTGTGTGCACCAATAGAAAAACACACACAAACACACACACACATATATACAGCTGCTGGGATGAAAGGCGGCAACAACACACACACACACACACACACACACACACACACACACACACACACACACACACACACACACACACACACACACACACACACACACACAAGAGCGAACAAGCTTTGATCTGCTGAGATGCTCCACAGGAGGACTTTTTTTTCTTTTTTTTCTGCAGCGATCTGTCATAAACTCACAGCTCCCTGATGTCATGTTCATGTTTGAGTACATGTGACACAATGAGAGCGTCATTTCCTGAGATGGTGATGAATGAAAGCACATATAGTACAAGAGAAGAGTCCTCTATAGAAGAGTTTACCAAACTTTTTTTCTGGTGACCCACTTAAAAAAAAAGAAAAAGAAAGACAAACCATCGAAGAGCAGATTTGAGCGTAAATGAACGTTCCTGGTCATTGTTAATGCCATTTTCTCACCTTTTTATTATCTCGAATAGGTAAAACCAGCTATTTAGAAAAGATATACATTTGATGTATCAAGACTTTAAGAATTTATTTATGTGTTATTAAAAACATATACTCATGTTAAATACTTTAAAATGAGACAAAATAAATGCATTTATGCAAAGTTTACAGGCTATCTGGTTCTTTTCATTTCCTCTCATCAGTAAAACAAACAGAATGTACGCTAGCCTTTCATATTAGATTCAATGTTATAAATTATGAAAACAATACGAACATTCAGCCTCCTTGATGTGATTCAAAGCTGAAATGTGGATATAAATGTTGAATTTATTTTGACCCCTAATAAAATCCAGAACCAGGGATTGTGAATGACTGATCTACAGGCTCCTCTTCACAAGCGGACACACAAACACATGCAAACAAACCACTTAGAATTGAATTTGCCAACATGCTGTACCTCAGTTTATGTGTAGAAGTATTTGACTCACACGTCTAACAAACTGCACTTTTAAAAGAATACTTGTATTTCAGCAGAATAACGACTTTATGCAGAGGCTTCTTGATTAAAAATAACTCAATTTGTTGTGAATTAAATATTCTCAGAGAGGGCTGCTTGTTTGGATTAGCTTTAACAGCATCACAGCCATAAGTCATGCTGGGATTCATCAGTAATATTGTTTTATGGGCCGAGACACGCAGTGAGTTCAGCTCAGCAGAGAGAAGACTGAATATGCAACTAAAAACTCTTGTAAAAGTGAAGTGCAATTTAATCGTCCTCTCAGACTTTAAGAATTAATTATATTGTGTGCTCTATCAGCTGTAGCTGTAAAGTTTAAAGTTTTAATTTGTGTTTAATTCTCAAAAAAGAGAGATTTGATTGACAGTGCTGGTAAACAAACTCAATCAATTAACTGACATCCAATTTTTATTTAAAAAATGCCAATATTTAAATGAAACGTGACGTCAAAAAAAGGACTGCCGTTTTGAAGCCTCGAGTTCAGCAATCGGGCATCGCCATCTTGTTTTTTCGGAACCAGAAGTGACTCGAGAGGGAGGAGCTTAGTACAACCGAACGCTGAATAAGACATTTTTAAGGCAAACATAAAGGAACTTTCATGAAGTAAAAACACACTGTGAAAGGGTTAAAGTTGTAAGATGAAAACGCGGTCAACTTCAAGACCGACAACGCCATGGTAGCGATCTGTCAATCACAAGGTAGCCCCGCCCTAAAGCATACTCTGCTTTATGGTCTGTTTGACTCTAAATGGAGCATCATTTACTAAATGAACATCATGCTGTATTGAAGAAGACTTGAAACTAGAGATTGAGACCATAAACTCGTGTTTACAATGTTTACTGAGGGAATAAATCAAGAGAGAAGTAGAGTCATTTTCTCATAGACTTCTATACAACCAGAGGAGTCGCCCCCTGATTTCCCAGCTGAACTCCGCCCACTTTAATCCACTAAAAGAAAAATAACAAAACACAAATAAAGAAATAGTTTTTAAACCAAAACTTGGGCAGAAAATTTAGAAAATATGTTTTCTTTAAGTTTAATATACAAATCCTATAGCTTTTTTAGTATGAAAATTTGTCAAACATAGCCCACAACTTCAACACTTAAAGCACTTGATTTAAGTGTGTAGAAGTGCAGCCATTAAAAAAAACCTTGTCAATCTGTCCACTAAGAAGAGAGAGAGAGAGACATGAAGAGAGGGCTTTGGTTGTGAAACAGGAGAGGCTTGAAATGAAAGAGCAGTGTTTCATCTCTCAGCGTGTCTGTCCCAGCTCTGTCACATATAATGAGAGGGGGGTCAGACCTCGGGGCCAGAGGGGACCGTCCTCTTCTATCGGCCCCTGACTTCATCTGGTGTTAGAGCAGAACCGTGTCGGCCTGCAGAGCGAGCCGCCTGTCAACCACAGCGCCCCCGGAGACGGTTATCAGACCCCCGGGCTCCACAGAGGGGAGGTCAACAGCCGCGTTCTCTGCAGCCACTGCACCCAAATGTGGGCCGGCGCTGATAAGATTAACCCCTAAAGCAGAGTGTTTTTAAATCCATAATCAGTGGTACTTTAAAGACAGAATACAGCTACAAGATCTCCTGCAGACTGTACGAAAAAATCTGCTGAAAAGTTGCGAAGGAAAAAAAAAGAGTTTGGACAACAAAATACTGCAAACATATTTTTTGACAATGCCAGAACTACAAATCACTTATCTTTACATAAAAAGCAAATTGTTTGTCATTCCACTTTCAGCTCACAGCCACAAATTATTATTAATTATTGATGTCAGACACGGTTGCTTTTGGCATAGTCTGTCATATCTATCTTTCAGGACTTCTTCTCGTCACAAAGACTTACAATCGTGTCAAGAATCTGCATAATGACAAGTGAATGCAATAGCTAATGAACACCAATGTAAATGACACTCCATTATGGCAGTCTACTCTAATCTATCAGTTTCTGTGACTGTCAGGATGGAGCAGTATTTAGTCAGCTTTGGCTAAATAATACCCCTTGAAAGAAACATGGCCGCTGTGAGAGCAAAAACACACATTGATCAAGTCTTGTTTCCACAAAGGATCCCGTCTCCTCATTAGGTAAACCCGCGTTCCTTCCTCCTTCTCATTATTGCCAGCGGGGGTGAAAAACAACGCAAACATGCAGATAATGAACCTTACGGGGCCGTGTTTTCTGGGCTGTCGATTGTTATCTCCCGAGTGGCTGCTGGTTCCAGACACACGGTGACACCGTCTGAGCCTTTGTTTACACTGGGTTTAGTCAGCGTGGGGACACAGCGGCCCCGGTCCATACACACCGCACACTCCGTCAGCCAGCTTTTAAAACATCTAGTCTAATGTGTACGGATATAACCACAAGTATCTATATGTGCATATACATTCATGCATGCATCCAGTCAACAGATAAATATATATATATTTTTTTATTTATTTTTTTCTTTCATTTTTTTTTATGTTTTTTTTATTTATATATATTTTTCTTTTCTTCTTTTTCTGTTTGCATCACTGGGTGGATAAATTAAATATAAAAATAATATTTAAAAAACACAGGACTAACTTCAGGACTAATTCATGCAATAAAGGTAAAAATAAAAAGGAATATTACTTCAGTGTCATTTTCAGATTCCATGTTTTATCCGACAATCGGTCAAAAAAATTGAAATATATTCAAATTGCTATCATATATGACAAGGCTGGGCATTTTGTGGACGTACTAATTCATGACTTCATTGCAATAAAAGTGTAAAAACGAAGAATAAAAAGAATATTTCTTCAGTGTCATCTTCAGATTCCATGTTTTATCCGACAATCCATCCAAAAAAAGAAATAAATTCAAATTGCTATCATATGTGACAAAGAAAACAACACATTTAAAGAGCTAAAGCCTTTTGTTGTTTGTCTCCATTACAAAACAGTTACAGATTTATTTATTAATCTCAGATGCTAACTAATCTCTTTCACGTTCTAGATCTCTCACAGTAAATCTAGGAACATCTCTAGTCGGCTGCGTTGCTGTTTTCATTCGCTTACACAGTTCGTTCATCCCTCTGGACTCAACGCTGGAATTCTCTGCTCATTTGCCTCGCCTTGACTTGCAATGGCATGCTTCTTATTATTAGAGAGCTTCTATTAGAACCATACATCATTCTGAATGTTTTTTTTTTTTTGTTGGCATGGCAGAGAATACATTTTGGCAGGGTATTAACTCCAGCTTTTTATCCCATCCCTCTCTACTGGATGAAGGTCACTCTCTCTATCTGCAAAAAGGACTCTCCTCTCTTCTCTTTCATCCCTGCTCTCCTCCCATCCTCCACGCCGGGGCATGAGTCAGAGAATGTGACACCACGGAGGAGAGGGAGGAGAACAAGTAGAGATAGAGGGGGGAGACAAATGGAGGAAGAGAAGGGGGGACAGTTGGAGGGATGAAAGACGAGTTGATCAATACCTCAGAGGAACAAGTAACCTGAGTAGATGTGTCCTGGCCCTGCTTCCTCGGCGCTGTATTCAAAACATCTATTGGATTAATGGGAGCACAGATGGCGCAGCAGTCCTGGTGCCACATCCCTCACGAGGCGGCGTACAGTACGGCTGCAAAGTCATATTGTTTACAGCGTCGCTACGCTTTAAGTCGGGCCGAGCCGCTGGCAGGTTTTTTTTTTTTTGTTATTTTGGTACACAACAGCGAGCCGAAAACTACATATTACATAAGCTCCTCAACAAACCCAGCACAAGCCCAAAAATAGAGCAGTCCCTGTTAAATATTTCAGGCACTCAGCAGCTGAAGAGGGGGGTGGGGTGGGGAGGATAAAAGGCTTCTCTGCTACTCGGCAACACAACACAAAAACACACACACACACTGCTGCAGATGGCCAATTGAAAGAAAACCTCCAATATAGTGTACTTTAAAGAGTCTTTTAGCTTCTCCACTTGATATACGGCCCTTTGCTCTCTCGGAGCGGCTCACACCTATGTGTTTGTGTCTTGAGTCGCTTTCTGTAAACTACAAACGGTGCGATGAAAGCAGCTCTTTGAGGGCGACTTCTGAACTTAAATAAATCACGCTCATGAGACTCTTTTTTTTTTTTTTTTTTTTGCGAGACACAACAGGAGAGTCACGGGGGCCAATAGTTTGGAGCTCCACACACAGAGCCGTCTTTTCATGGCTGGGGGAAAACATCCCGCGGGCTCCGTCAGAAACACTGGGTCAGTCTTAAGAACAGCAGCGAGGGGTCACATTCTATCTCCTGGAAAGAAAGGCCTCTCTTCATGCACCAGAAATAGAAGGGTCCAAAACAAAGCAATCTACACTGTGATCTTTGTGTCATGTTTTTTTTTGTTTTTTTGCACAACAAACCGCCCTGCTTCATGGTTAAACACGAGGATAATGAACTGACATCTCAACTGCAATCACGAAAACCTGGGAAAGTAAAGAGGGGGGGTTTGAAACCTCGAGAGTCTGGAGTTATTAGATGGCGACAAGCACAGGTTAATTGCCCAAATGCAGGTTAATTGCTTGCAGGGATTTGTCTCAAATATTGGAGAGGAAATTAATTTGGATCAAAACAACGCTCCTGTGACAACAACATCTAAATGAACGCCCGAGTGAAGACGATGATACCGACTCGCCTTGTAAAAGAAGTTATTACAGGTTTTCAAAGTCAATTTAGGACTCATTTTTATATTGGCGTGACTTAAGCAATCAAGAGAATGAAACATGTTGTTCGGGACATTTTACGTCAATGGCTGTGCTCCCTTATCATGTTATTAACGGCTAAATCATCCGGTAAAGGCTCCTCTTGTTCTCTCCTCACGTCGGTAAAAAGGTGATTGAACATCGGCGATCTCTCTCTGCAGAACTGTTTAATAGACCAAAGCTGCTGCACTGGGCTGCATTGACTGGATGACTGCAAACTAAAACTAAGCACACACACACACACACACACACACACACACACACACACACACACACACACACACACACACACACACACACATACACACACACACACACACATACACCCAACCCTCCTGTTCAGTCTGCAAGAACAGCATTTTAGTAGATGAGAAGGATTATTGGCAGTTCCCAGACGTTGGAGCAGCACGTGTCAGGTCTGGCTTCTGTTATTTATGAAGCCTCTCAGGCAACCGGCCGCCCCGCTCTGCAGCAGAGAGATGCAGGCATGGAGGGGTGGGGGGGGGGGGGGTTTCATTATTGAAGATGCTCTTCCACTTCTTATTAGATCTCTAGACTCTCAGCCAGAGTGCATTAAGGAATTGCATTTTGGACAGAGAGGCAGCAATGCAAAGAGTTCCTCTGGAAGATGTGCGCCTCTCCCGTCAGCCAAATTGTGCGTTTTCTATTTTCTTTACAGGAATAAATAGTGTACTCGCACTCAAGCAGACACCCCCATCACACACACACACACACACACACACACACACACACACACACACACACACACACACACACACACACACACACACACACACACACGCTGGATACCATTCTGTTCTTTATTGATCTCTGTCTCTGAATCCTGTTCTCCTACTTCCTCAGTGAAGTCGTCATGCGATGCATCACACCCTAAAAAAAAAAAAGAGCTGTGATTCTCCACTTGTGTCCTATTTCTCTCTCTCTCTCTCTCTCTCTCTCTCTCTCTCTCCGAGTGCTGCACATGTAAGATTCATGAGCGTCTCCGGGCAGCGAGGAACATGATTTCCTGAATCAATCAGCTGGTCCACTATCAGCTGCTTTTTGTTGTTTTCTTTCCGGTATTGATCCTCTTGTAGTGAAGAGTCAGTCAAAGTGGATGGATTTAGGACATGACATGTGAGTGTTATAAAGATTGGAAGTGGAAACAACGGGCATGATTCATTTCATCTAAGCTCTTACAATGTTAGAGAAACATCAAGTTTGTATTGAAGCCAACAGTATTGTTTATCTGTTGGTACCATCGGTGCTAAATGCAAATAATCCCTCAAACTACTTGTGCTGTGAATGTCTGCAAACAAATATGATATATATATATATATATATATATATATATATATATATATATATATATATATATATATATATATATATATATATAATA
>NC_072460.1:23975004-24142504 GCF_027596085.1 Anoplopoma fimbria
TGTGTAGGTGTGTGGGCGTGTGGGTAGGTGTGTGTGTGTGTGTGTGTAGGTGTTTGTGTGGTTGGTGTGTATGTGTGTGTGTGTGTGTGTGTAGGTGTGTGGGCGTGTGGGTAAGTGTAGTGTGTGCGTGTGTAGGTGTTTGTGTGGTTGGTTGGTGTGTGTGTGTGTGTGTGTGTGTGTGTGTGTGTGTGTAGGTGTGTGGGTGGGTGTTTGTGTGTGTGGGTGTGGGTGTGTGGGCAGGTGTGTGTGTGGGGGTGTGTGTTTGTGTGTGTAGGTGTGGGTAGGTGTGTGGGTAGGTGTGGTGTGGGTAGGTGTGGTGTGTGTGTGTGTGTGTGTGTGTGTGTGTGTGTGTGTGTGTGTGTGTGTGTGTGTGTGTGTGTGTGTGTGTGTGTGTGTGTTTGTGTAAAAGGTGTGAGGGTAAAATAGAGAGAATTAAATGTTAATTCAGATTTAATTTTACGGTTTGAATCCAGTTTTTAGAGACTGTACCACACGCCGGGGAAAAGCTAATGTCTAATAAAGTCAGTCTGAGCCTGAAGCGGTGGCATGTGTTTTCATTGTAACGTGATCATTTCCCCCAAAAATCAAATCAAGCTGGAAATTAGATAGTGATGTCAAATTCACAAAAGCCTGATTTCAGCCTTGGTACACAGAGCCCCCCTTTGGCACACACACACACACACACACACACACACACACACACACACACACACACACACACACACACACACACACACACACACACACACACACACACACAACGTATATCATCCCTGCTTGTCTGGGAGCGTTCGAGCTCAACAGATGCCTCTCACCCTAAACGGCACTGAAACAACGAGAGATGACACAAGGGCAAACATCCGCAAATACTCACAAACATGGCTCCACGTCCTCTGTGTTGGATTTCACATCTATTTTCTCGCTTTGTCCTGACAAATGGTGATTGAAGACATACTCTGCTTTTGTCTGCATGTCAGAGCTCAGAGTTTAGGTCGTAGGCAGTGATGGCCTCCTTTTCATTAAAGTTACTTCTGCAGCAGCTTGATCTTCTTGAAAAGCCGCAAGGGACTTTGATTCGCCCTCAAGCAAGGAGCAATAATCTGACATTTCTTTTTTTTTGATGTCTATCAAACATTCCTTGTGCAACAATAAGTCTACAGAATCTACAAGTGTTTCAATATCAGCTGCACCTGCTTTAAGAATGAACTAAAACGTGCACTGAAGCACAGCGGACTCATATATGGTGTTTACCTCTGTGACAATAATTTGCATTTAGATGCAGGAAGGTTGTGTTTATTAGAAGGCCCTTTTCCATATGTATCTTCCTTTTGAAGATGTATAGCATTGCTTTGAAGTGAGTGTATTATTTTGAACAATGGCTGTGAAGGAGACTTTGGACAGACAGAACCGACTGGAATACTAATATAAGATTTAGTATTAAATAGCTTAGAGAACAAGGATTATGTTTATTATGCTCTTTAAACGTTGGGATGTTTGGCCACTGAGGATGATGAGTTTCTATATTTACCATATTTCCATTTATTTGATGTGTGACATAATTAAATTTCCCATTTTATCCACTGCTTCTTTTTTTTCAGTTAATGAAACATCGTAAATGCTGTTCATACAAATACGAGTCCAGAAAACATCATACCACAGACGCAGAATGATCGAAAGAAAATCAAATGAAATAAGGGAAATTAATTATTTTTCTTTTTTTTTTTCTTACAAAAAGACGAGGTTAAAGCAGAAACATCGAGGAAAGAAGTGATGAGCTCCCCTCTGAACCACGGGGGGGGGGGGGGCTTCTACATCTGATTAAAGGAACTTTTAGTTGTATGTTTGATATTTGTATCAAAGCCGAGATCATTATCGAAGAAAAAAAAACCCATCTGATATTCATCACAGCGTTCAATGTGTTGCAGCTGAAGTCACTGAAGTTCTCTGCCTGGCCAGTTTCTTAAAGTGAGTATAATCTATATTTTTGAATCAATCGACAATGTGAAAATAATGTGATGATTTGAAAGCAGTTGCTCAAAGTGAGGAACCTGCGGAGAATTATCACCTGAGTCTGCTGCTCTCTTGGAGCTTTATAGCACATTTCAGCTCATTGTTCAGCTGTCGGTTTCTGGTTCACTCTCAGCCTGGTTTTTGGACGTAGCAGTCAGCTGATTTCAGAGGAAAAATACAAAAAACAGAGCTTAGAAGAGAGTGAATATTGGATTTACATTCATCAGGTGGCCACCAACACATTAAACATCTTTTTGCTAACAAGTTCCCCAACTTAGAAGGTGGTGAAATGTCAATATTTCGTGTTCACAACTTGTTTTTGCGACCAGAAATGCATGTTTTTCCTCTTACCTGTAGTGCTATTTATCAATCCAGATTGTTGTGGTGTTTTGGGAGATCGTCCAAAGAGATTTCTGCTTTTTCTGTGATGCTCAAAGCTCCCAAAAACCTTGAAAAACTCAACAGCAATGTGTCTTGACCCGGATACTCAACAATATCCAGAGACCTTGTTGTGAGCAGTTTAATGTTAAAACTATATTCTCACTACCAAACTGCCAATCGTATCATCACGCAGAGGGAAGCGTGCACCTAACCCAAACTATGAACTTATCCTGAACCTAACTAAGTAGTTTTGTTGGCTAAAGTGGTTTCCAAGTTATTATGGAAGATAAACATATAACTGTAACAGGCGGAAATTGAAACGTTTTGGTGGCTTTTTTACAGTAAAACACACAATGAGGGGTAACTTTCTTTTGTAAGATACCATATGAACCGTCGTATGAGGATACATTTGGTAACTTATTGATGAAACAAATATGCAATTTTTGGATATTATTACCACAACCCTAACCCAGCGCAAGGTGAATAAAGCTTTATTAAAAACCTTGAGGGACACATTGCAGTGTTACCTGTTATGGAAACATAACTTTGGAGCAAGCTGTATAGAAGGATAGTACGGCACATCATTGTTTAGTCTGTCACCCATGCAAAAGCAACTCTACTGGAGTTTCACGACACCCTTTGAATACATGCACACTTATGTCCTGCATAAGTTGACTTTTTCAAACATATTTATTTGGCGGCGGCTGTGACGTAGTGGAGAGCAAGGTAGTTCTCCAATCAGAGGGTCGGTGGTTCGATACCCGGCTTCGGCAGTCGATGTGTCCTTGGGCAAGACACTTAACCCCAAGTTGCTCCTGAAGGCTTGCCATCGGTGTGGACTGGATGTGAATGAATGTTAGTTAGAGTCTGATGGTGGCACCTTGCATGGTAGCCTGTCATCAGTGTGTGAATGGGTGAATGATATGTAATATACTACTGATTGTAAGTCGCTTTGGATAAAAGCGTCTGCTAAATGACTGTAATGTAATGTAATGTAATGATACTTTGAGCACCACAAGCCAAGTACCGTCTATTGAAAACCAGGCAACTCACATCAAAACAATCTAGATTAATAAGTAGCACTACAAGTAAGAGGAGCATTTTGTTCGTGTTCTGCAATGGTTACTGAAGCCTTATCTCCATGTTTGTTGTTGCTGTTCTACGAATACCAATTCGCTAATCTTTTGACTGATGCAGCACTGAACTGATGTTGTATTTCTTGGGGAATGTGACAGGATTTATGTCACAACTGTTTGCTTCACAATGCACAAAAAATATGAAAAGATTGGATTTATAAATGTGGTAATGTGATCTCCTTAAGCTCTCACGTCTTCTGGTTTCTAAGGAGCAGCCTGGTGGTTACAGAGACAGTGAGGTCGAATCCCAGCATGGCCAGTAAAATGTGGGTGAGAGTTAATTAGGAATTCTTTCCCCTCTCAGCTATCATCACGAGTCCTTGAACGCAACTTTCTTCCCTCAACACTGCATGAGCACTGCTTAAAGGTGTATCTATAACTGGGTCCGCTTTGAAACCAGTAAAGTGTGATTCCCCGCTGCTCCATACAGATAATAAAACAACTATATATCTCAGTTAATTGCAGCTTTAAAACGATTCTCCACAGAGCTGAGATGACATCGTTTTAATCTTCAAATAAATCCTTTGTCGTTAGATCTAATCTCCATATGAACAGCATACTTTGACATCACTTAAACCTAAAGATGGGACTTTAAAGGGACCGTTTCAGAGCCAGGACTCATTGGAATACCCCTCTATAGTTTTACTTTAAGAGACAGATCACTACAGCATTTCTCTTTCATTTAATTATAATTAGTCTCCTCGTGCAGCCAGATAAATGAAGCTTTGTTCATAAAAAGTGTTCCAGTTTTAATTGAACCACTTAAAAAATGCGAGATCTGATGCAGGTCCTTTTCTTTTTTTTTTTAAGATCATGCACCCAAGCTGAACGTGTAACTGTTCAATGTTTCGATAACAAGACCTCGGCTCCAGGTTGAAGGTTCCTTAATTTATAATGTGTAAAAAAAAGAAAAATGAAGATGAGATCATGGCAGATGTGAGAGGAAGTGCCCCTCCAGGCGCTGTCTCGAACAGACCAGAGGATACGGTGTCATCGGCAGGTGCACGAATATGCAGTGTAGGCAACATTACCACGGTGTGGTTTCATGTGTTGTGGTTGGAAACGGCCTGAAGGCAGGAACCGAATCTGATGAGTATGGTGGGAAGTCCTGGCTTTCATTTCACAGAGGTGCAAAAGAGGAACCGAGAACTTAAAACTACCGGACTGTGAGGAATCTGGGTGTGACCCTGGACGACCAACTGTCGCTCTCAGCAAACATTGCATCGGTCACACGCTCCTGCAGATTCCTCCTCTACAACATCAGGAGGATTCGCCCCTTCCTCACTGAGGAGACGGCGCAGGTGCTCATCCAGGCTCTGGTCATCTCCCGCCTGGACTACTGCAACTCACTACTTGCTGGAGCCCCGGCGTCGGCCATCAGACCTCTGGAGCTTGTCCAGAAAGCTGCAGCACGTCTGGTGTTCAATCGCCCCATGTTCTCCCACACAACATCCCTTCTCCGTTCTCTACACTGGCTCCCTGTAAGAGCTCGCATCCAGTTTAAGACTCTGGTGCTAGCCTACAGGGCAGTGAAAGGAACAGCTCCTTCCTATCTCCAGGCCTTGGTCAAGCCCTACACCCCCGCCCGACCACTTCGCTCTGCTGCCTCGGGGCGATTGGTTGCCCCGTCGCTCAGAGGTCCCTGCGGCCGATCCACCCGGTCACAGCTTTTTCTGTCCTGGCCCCTCAGTGGTGGAATGAACTCCCCACTGACGTCAGGACATCTTTAGGCGCAGGCTGAAAACTCACCTCTTCAAGAAGTACTACCCGGAGCCTTCCTCGTAGCACTTATTGTATTCATATTAGTCTGTTGCACTTATTGTATCAGTTCGTTGCACTTATTGAATTCGTATTCGTTTACTGCACTTATCCTATTCGTAGTAGTTTGTAGCACTTATTATATTCGTATTAGTCTGTTGCAATTATTGTTTCCGTAGTAATTTGCCTCTGCACTATACTTTTGCTCTGGTTTATGCTTTAAGATGCTTGTTTAAGAAAGGAGATGCACTTATGACTTCTGGTGACTAGTAGTTCTCTTGAATACCTATGTTGAATACACTTCCTGTAAGTCGCTTTGGATAAAAGCGTCTGCTAAATGACTGTAATGTAATGTAATGAATAGAAATGGAAATAAGAACCTGACTGAAAACAACAGTTTTCAAGCATTATAAGTTCCTCAAATATTGTGACTGCTGTTGAGGACAATATGGAGCAGATTTAATATTGTTACTCTTCATTTGCATTTTAAGGGGAGACAGGTGAATATAGGGGTTTTAACAAATGAATATCTGCATGGAACTTCCCCATTTGATAACTTGATTAAGACAAGTATTACTTGTATTACAAGATTTCTGAAAATGTGTTTAAATTGGACATTTATCTTATTAAATATGTGCTAATTTGCATAAACTTCCAGAACAGAAATCTGAAGAAAGCCAAGCTTACAATTCTTGTTTAATTTCGTTGACATAGTAAAGTCGAAGGTTTTTACAGAGGAAAGTTTGGATATCTTTTCATCACTCCACAAATTAGAAAAATACTGTCAACAACCATAAAAAAAAAGAATTTTTCCATGTTTTTAGTAATAAAAAATAGATGTTTTGTAAAATTAAATTCATTTTAAAGAGACTGAGTAACGTAAAACATGTTTAACTAATATCACCATGACATTTCCCCGGTTGATTACTGACATTAAGACAATTATTTTCTTGTATCACAAGTGTTCTGAAATGTTATGTTTAAATATGCAAATGAGACATTCATTAATGGTGACATTTGGTGAATTTAGGGGAAATCTACAGACGCAAAAAGACAAAGTAGTAAAATATATGCAAAAGTGCGTATCTATGGAAGCAAAATGATCCCAAATCTCAAAAATGCCCAGTAAAGAAAAAGCCTGTCGTGTCTCGACTTAAACAGAAAAGTGTGATATTAACTTTGACCATAACTTACTAATAACTTCCTGTTGCAGGGCCCCATCAAAGCTCTTAAACTTGAGACACAGGGTTATCTGCTGAGGCTCATGTGTCAGGTATGAAGAGAACCTTCAAACAGCTTTTGATCTTGAAAGTGCACTGAAGTGGGGAAACAGGTAATGAGATCTGTGCAGGAGCACAATACTGCACTTGTACACAATACCACCATAGTGTGGAAGTAAATTCTTTGGAATAACTTTGGAAGGAACTGAGAGTTAACGGTCTAACCATAAGAGAGCTTTTAGTTGCTGACATTGGCATTGAAAGGAATATGCATACCAACATTTAATTATGAATATTTCTGCAACTTCAAATAACACCAAATCCACAGTCCAGCAACTGATTAATGAACTGTTTTTGTGTTGCATTGTTGGGGGAACGTTTTGTCCCATATCAGGCCTCCATCAATGTGGAGGCTTTGCAGTAAAAAAATGCCCGACATAAAAGATAAACTTTGTTTTTTGTTAACTATGCAGCCAACAAAAGGACCAAAACAATTACCAAGAAACTCTGACGGGGAGCTGGTTAGCGTGCCAGTTTGTGCCGGTTTCTGTGCCCTGGGCTTTGATTATTGAAACCATTGTTTATTCATCAGTGTTTAACCCTTCATTTTCCCACACACTACGTTGCTGAGCACACGTTTAGTGAAGTGCATTCAACTGGAAGCTAACTAGCATAGCAACAATATACTGCTGCTGGGAACTGGGTGTTAATGTGAACTGTGAAATGTCTCAGTAGCACTGAGTAGACTTCTTGTCTGATCAGATAGTCCTTGATTTAAATCAAGGCATCTCTACATTCTTGTGTGGCTGCTGGCGTTTAACAAGTGAAAACTTTGGCTTCTTTTATTCAACTTTAAAAAAAAAAAAAGAGAAAAACAAGCTCTCAAAGTAAGATGTTAGAAAAACTATTGTGGTGCTGAAACTAAGGTATTGGATCTGCACAATTATCCGTGTTGATAATGAAAGAAAGACATATGACCCCCACTGACTTGATGTTTAAAGTGGCCCTATTATGCTTTTACACTTTTTCCCTCTTCTTTAGTGTGTTACATATATTTTTGTACATGTGAAAGGTCTGTAGAGTGTAAAACCTGAAGTCCACGCCTAAAAGGAGTTACCCTCCCCCTCAGAAGCTCCTGAGCTCCTGGAACGGCTTCATTGAATTCTCTCCTTCACTTCCGTAACTTTATGAGGTCACAATGTAACGGAAGTGACGTAAAACTCCTTCCGGCTAGTTTGGCCCTCAAACAACAAAAGAGATGTGAAACGTTGACCGATCACAACAGAGCGGGCTAGCTGACCAATCAGAGCAGACTTTACTTTCTGGAGGGAAGAGCAAGCGCTACAACGGAGCGTTTCAGAGAGAGGGTGAGAAGAGGTGCTGCAGGACAGGATGAGAAAAACAAGGAGGATTATGAGCATTAACGCATGTAAACATGTTGTAACTGTAACTTGAGATAAAAATATGCACCCAGAAAATAGCATAATAGGGCGTGTTTAATGTACAAGAATCATTGCATAGATTATTTTGAGCCCTCAGACGTCTTTATAGTATGCATCAACCCATATTGTAAATACCCAAACCATATTTTGTTAGACACTGATTAACTATACTAATATAAGAGTGTTGGCACCAGAATTAGTGTTCTGTTTGGAGCCATGACTGTTTGCTTGGTATTATTTTTCGCCAGTAAAATAAAGGGAGCGTAGGCTTTCATTTATAATCTCTAATATTAAAAACAATTCCGGCAGATAATTAGCACAAATACATTGTGATTTACATTCTATGTCCGCACATCTGAGCCTGAGGGGATAAAGGAAAAAAGATCCTTGAGGGGTTTTGTTTGGCTGCACATGCCCGTACACAGTCGAGGAATGCGGAGAATGGCGAGCGAGCGACAACAGAGGCCTTGTATTCGTAGGTCTATCTGCTGCCCGACCCGCTAGATTAGCCTCTTATCTGTTAAATGAGACGGTGCCGACGGATTTGGATAACAGGACCCTGCTCTGAGAGAGCTCTGCCGGATCACAGAGAGAGTCCCTGTGCCAGAGCTGAGCGGCACAGACAGCCTTGGACCAAGCAGTGGGTGGATATGAGGAGACGCATAATAACAGCTTCAGATGCTGCCACTCTTTCTCCTTGAGCGCAGCTGATGTTTTGTCTTTTTTCTTATTTATTCTAATTATTCTCCTGGTCGTCTCTTATCATAGATATTACTTTAACATGAGGTTATGAGTGATACGCCCCAGAGTCTAGTTTCATTTCACACTTTCCCACACATCACCTGGGTGGATGTGTGGCTGTGATTCCTCGCAGCCGTTGACTCATTCCATCTCAGTCTGCGTGCTGTTATCATGCGACTAGCCCGGCAATGAGGCGGGCTGAAATGCATCCTCCAGCACTGACTCTTGATTTGATCTGACTTGTTGTCTGCCTTCACCCCGGGGCCGGAATTGATAGGTGGCGTTAAGTGCACACCTGGGACCCGACGTCAGGTCTTCGCGCTTTCTCCCCATTTCCAATCTCCCCCAAAAAGCCAGAGGCCCCAGAGGGATATTAAGCAGGAGTACTGCTCCACACACTCGGCAGCCCACGCAGACTTAGCGAGACAGAGCTGCCTGCCACGTTAGGCGTGAGTGCCAGTCACCGTCAGGTTCAATGGACGAAAACTGGAGCACATTCCTGAGACCTTACGCGTTGCTTGCTAGTTAATAAATCCCTCAGACCCGCCGAGGACAGAAAACACAGGAAGGTGATGATTATCTAGACCAGAGAAGTAACAGGAGAGGACACGGAGTCCGGTTACACTGAATGGGCTTGTCACTCTGTGCAGGGATTTGACTTGCCCAGATTCATCCAAAAAGAGGGTCATGAATGTTTGAATCATGTTTCATGACGATCCATAAAATGGTTGTTCACAAAAAGCAAAAGAAAAAAAAGTCAACTTCATGTTGGCGCTAGAGGATAAGACAGAGGATGACGGATTTCAGTAGGCTTTATCCTCTGAGGACCATCAATGTCCGTACAAAATTTCATGGAAATCCATTAGATTGTTGTTGAGATATTTTAGTCTGGAACAAAGTTCATGACCTACAGACGGACACGTTGCCATCCATAGAGCCATGCAGCTAGCATGGTCGTATTTAAAACGAGTGTATTTAGGTATTCCATATCTCAGTCCCATCCTTGTAATCCTGCCGGTCACTTCATTCAAATTATTCCTTCTTCATGAGGAGAATAATTACAGCAGGCCGGTTCTAAAAAGTGAAGCCAATGCCGATGTGCCTTGAAATTGAATTCTCTCTAATGTCCAGCAGGGGGCGACTCCTCTGGTTGTATAGAAGTCTATGAGAAAATGACTCTACTCTGGTTGATTTATAGTAAACATTGTCATGAGAAAATGACTCTATAGTTTCAAGTCTTCTTCAATACAGCATGATGTTCATTTAGTAAATATGCTCCATTTAGAGTCAAACAGACCATAAAGCAGGGTATGCTTTAGGGGCGGGGCTACGTTGTGATTGACAGGTAGTTTACACAGTTGTCTGGGGGTTGTAAGTGGTTTGGGTTTATGAAAGTTAAAAGTAACATTTTTGGTCGCCTAAAAATGTTTTAGCTCCACCCTCTCGTGTCACTCAAAAACAAGATGGCGGTAGCTAAAATGAAGAACTCGAGGCTTCAAAAACAAAGTCCAAAAACCAACGGGTTCTTATATACGCTCTATATGAATTACCGTCATAACTAAACTAAACCATATGTTCTAAGGAAATTGCTTTTAGAGTGATTACTTTAAATTACAAAACTTGTCCGGATAAGGAATTGATGAGAACTTGTAAGTGAATATAATATCATAGTGCGAATGTGCAAAGATTTTATAAGGACATTACAGCAATGATGGACTTTGTTAAGGGTTTTTCAGGCAACTGCTAAAGACTCTCCGCACACATTTATGGACTAATGAGTATTCAGTAATCTGGTTTTGATTTGATTCTTCTTCATTGGGGTCATCCTGTGGCCATACCAATTTGCTGATTTCAATATTTGCTTATGTCCCGTTGATTTGTTTAATAGTCATCAGGCCTCTTTGTCTCCGATAAGGAAACTATTACCTCAGTCACAGAGGCCATTAGGGGCTTTTCCCTGGGACTAGCATTCAGCACGAGGTCTCCTGAAAAGCTGTGTGTTTACTCCGTAATGGATTGGCCTGATCTGCCACTGGTCGAACGTACAGAACCGATAATGTACAATCCTCCTGTAATTGCCTTCGGCGTCTCTGATGGTGGATTAATTATGCAGTGTAATTTCGCAAATTATCTGCTAACTTGCCTCAGCAGCACTTGGATGGGATTAATTTACTGGGAGATAAATGTAACTATGACAAGATGAAACTACAGGTTCCAATTTGCTTTTTCATTAAGACATGTTTTGTAAGTATCACGTTTTTTCTTGTGACACTAAAGAGGATGTTTTCACAGAGTTGTACTTTGCACACAATCTATTTTAGTACAAGCATGCATCAGTGATGATGGTTGCTCTTGGAAAACCTTATTTGTGCTGAGCAGCGAGGACAGATAACTGGAGGCAGGCACAAGCAGGAACAGTACTCTGGACCAGGAGCTGTGCTGAAAGGATACCCTCCTCCTTCCTGTTCTATTATCAGCCCAGACATAACAAGTGACGAAGTAAGCAGACAACCACTGCAGACCGAAAACAACAAAAAAAAGATGAATGATGAGATTCTGAAACATTCTTAAAAGGATTACAACGCTGATTGTGAGGAAAATGGCCCTGAAAATGACTGTAGAAATAAAAAAATATCTTTTTGAAATATGAAGGTGACAAGAATTGTGGGTGAAAAAAAGAAGAGATCCTTGAACAAAGCAGAAAGGGGCTTTTCCGCTTGTTATTGAGTGAAACCGAGAAGGGTTGTCTAAAGTAATCTACTATTGTGAGAAACGGGGGAGATTGGCTCTGTTGAGGGTCTTACTCCCCCCCCTCCTCTTCCTCCTCCGCGGTCCAACAGTCCTCTCAGAATAACCCTCCTAATAAGTCACTTGGAAGAAAATGTGGAGTCAGCTGATTCGTAATCCGCTCTCTTTTCTCGCTCTGTGCTCACACATCAAGAGTCAGATTGATAAGTGCAATCACATGAAAGCCCCTCCGCTGCTGGGTTCATCATGGTCTGGTAAACCTGCAGGTGTTTTTTTATTTTTTTTGTGTGTGTGTGTGTGTGTGTGTGTGTGTGTGTGTGTGTGTGTATATATGTGTTTTGGCAAATATGAGAGCTGGCTGGAAATCCCTCATCCATAATATGCCTCAAGTGTAAACAGTAGGACGAACGGGAACAACAACTGCTGGGAAATGAACGCATTTGTCTCCGCTGACATTGATGCAATTTACATATTAAGTCTTTGCTGATGGTGTATTCATTAGATTTAGAGACGATTAAGAGGTATAACACCTTAACAAAATAAAGGCTCTTGTTCTCTCTGAATGTGTTATGTAACGTTTGAAAGCAACCTGTGATTAATAAATAGAACTTCTATCTGATAATGAATCCTTTTATATGTATTTGGAAACTAATTGAATCACTTGTGCATGTTCGCTGTGAAAAGAGCCATTCATTTAATGTCCAATCTATTCTCTGGTGCAGATCCAACATGCATGCTCTTTGTTCGTACTGTCGCCTTGTAAGGGGTGAACAAAGAGTCAGGGGGGATTGGGATGATTGACAGGTCTGTGAACTATTACAGGCAGGCCCTGTATCATAAAATCCTTATCATGCTTGCCGGGGTTTTATTAGTATATGAAGGCTCTTGCTCTGTTGCCATGACCATCGAGTCAATTCTTGCTCCGAGATATTCACACAGTTTATAGTTTATGATAATGTATGATGATGGCATCTCATAAATATATATTTCACGCAAATAGTTTCCGTGGACATCTAGTCATTTGTTGCCGAAGTGAACGATCAGAATGCTCATTTCCGAAGACACATTTGGCAGTTTAATGACATCAGTGATTGTTGTTTCATTTTTAAATATATATTTTTTTTTACTGAGCTGCTTGCGTCTTCCTCAACACTGGCTGTCAGTCTGGGACTCGTTCTCGTTCCTCTTTCTTTAAACTTTCCCTTCCTCTTTCAAGTATCGTTCCCAATAGAGCTCATGCCCTATTTAAAACCCATAATAATGCAGGCTAATAGAACCACTCATTCATATAAGCTCAAAGCGCTCTTAACAAAGAAATGTCACCTTCTTTGTATGTCTCTGTTCCACGCCTTAAAAGTGGAAGGTAGAAAGTTGTCAAGGTGAGGAAAAGTAATCTCAAGGAATCTTTTGGAGTGCAGAATGTCGGAGAGCAGGACGTGGACTGAATGGCAGCAAAACAAATTCACAAACCAATACTAAGTGTTGCATAAACATTATGCTTATTCTGTATCTATAATATACTAAAAGCTTTATTATGGATGTCATATTATCTCCATGATTGCTATAACAAAAATAAAGTGAGGTAACAGAAGTGGTGCAAAGTAGCTAAGTACCAATTTTGAGGTTTATCTACTTTACATAAGTATTTCAATGTTATACTGCTAGTCCACTACATTTTCAGTTGGATTAGTTGTACTTTTTACTCCACTAAATCCAACAGTTGGAGTTTAACATTTTACAAAAAGGTACAAGATGCATACAATGAAATGTGCTCGACCTTGACCAGCTGCAACATTTAAATGCTGCTTACTTGATAAAGAAGCCGTAATAATATTCCAATAATATGATATGTATAAAACTATAGTTCTCTTAGAGGCACTATTCTTCCCAAGAAGTTTACTTAGTAATACTTTAAGTACATTTTGCTTGTTACTTTGACCTAAATCTTAAATGTATGTATTTTACTTTTAACAGTAGTAGTGTACAGAGTATATTTACATTGCATTGGTACTTTTACTTAAAGCTACCGTAAGGAGCTTTCATTCTGTGTTGATTTTGGCACCCCATGTGGACAAACCTGGTAGTGTTTCCGAGCACCAGACTCCCTTTAGAAAACCTCCCATTTTACTGCAGCAGAGTCTGATCATCTTCCTGGTTCTGGGTCTGAATTAAGAATAACTATATAAAGATAGCCAATCTTCCGTCGATGGTCTCCTTTACTTATAAAGGTCATGTAGAGGCATCAGTATTAAACTGAGGCAGCTTCATAACCAGTTAAAAGTTTTTCACTGTAACTTTAGAGTACTTCCTCCAACACTGGGTAACAGACAGTAATGAATGTCATTTTATTACATTTTTGCAGAGGAGTTAATATAGAAAAGCACAGACTGGACATTAACTCAATATACCTAAATTAACTTTAATAATTTCCCTTGACAAGACCTCCTCCTTGAACGTTTGAACCCTTAAACAACCACATGCTTACTTGGATCTTGTGACTAATGACACAGTTGTCTTCACTCAGCCGCCTGAATGCGCTGATGCAAATGCACATTACAGCAAACTGTGTGCAACATGGTTGTAAGATAAGCCCTCCATACACGCCTTGTCAATAAAATCACACAATGTTCTTTATCCAGTTGATGTTTGTTTCCTCTGAAGTTTGGTTTTCACCCACATCATTATGCGTATGGATATACAAAGTCATTATAGAACTTTTGTATTGACAAAAAAATGGGATGTAGAGAAGTTGTGAAGATAAAATCTAACTCTGACATCATTTGTAACCTGAACAAACAGAAAATAAGTCACTCTGCTGTTCTTTGAACAAATACAACCTTTAGACCATGAATCGGCCTCGACTCAACTGTGTGGCTTTGACTTTAGAATGAACTGTGGTTACCCTGTTCAATCACAACTGCATGTTGTGCATGTCAATAAGACTTGTGTTTAAGTTGCACATCTCAAACAACAGATATACACTCTCATTTTAATCTATGCAGATGTCTTCACTGTCTCCGTGTTGGCACGCAATCTCAGCTCTGTCACCTCGACTTGAAGCGTTTATTTAGGCTTCAAGTCTATTTTTCTTTTTTTCGGTGGCTAACAGCTTACAAAACCGTGGCATCATTGCAGTATCAAACAGGCAATAAAAGGTATTTTAAGATAGTGTGAGTCACTGCAACCACAAAATATCCTTGAGCATGCAGCCATAACTTGCCACTCAAAATATAATGCAGTTTGTTGCAGCAGAATGCGAGATTATAGCCGCGGACAGACACAGGGATGCATGCACACACTCGCGCACAAACGACCAATCCCATTATCTCCTGCTGGAGACAATAATAACACCAACAAACCCCATGTGAGGCACTATAAAGCACAGTTACAGTATCGGGGAGAACCCTTCAGGGTGTATTTCCCTTTTGTTACTACATGACATTATTGCAGGTGGAAGTACCTTTATGTTTGGTGTTTTTATATCATCATCATAGAGACGCATTTTCATAAAAACAGAAACCTGCTCTGCAGATAGATACTTATCCTCACTGTCTAAGTTTTCTATCACAAGGAAGGCTATGAGGTTGGATTTTACGACAACGTTTAGGCCATTTATGTCTTTTCAAAATCACTGTTCTGTGTCGAGTGCTTTGTTTCATTCCCTTTGTTGCATTCTGTCCTGGATCACTTTATTGTGTGCCGTTTTTTGGGGGGGATCAAAGAAGGCTCCCTCTCTCTAAAGTCCTCTCAGATATACCTGTGATAAAGGGCTCAATGAAAACTGACTTTTTACATCAAATCCAATTGATCTTATTAAACAGCCTTTGAGATATGCCGCTGCTTAAGAAACATCTGCCGGCTTTACACTGTCAAACCTGATGAGCCCTGATCATATCTGAGTGAGTAAAACCTTTGTACAAGGTTACATGCTACAATATACAAAAGGATGCATTTATTTACATTTCCTCTTATTCAGGCTCAATTGTGCAAACATAAGTTATATATGTGCATGGCAGGAAATGAATACATGAAGGTCATGTTGCAGATAGTTGTTATGCAAAGTCACAGAAGAAGGAAGCAAGGATACACATGGATCCATAAAAAACAGATAAAACAACAACAACAAATAAATACAATACAATATGAGAACACGAAGACAGGTATATGGTTAAAAGACATTTGTTCCAATGTTTCCACAAACAAGAGGAATACCTTGTGTCACTTTGTGTTGGCTCAGTTAAAACATTTATGATTGATCAGTTATTGATTAGATAGTTAAATCAAAAAGAAATATTACAAACTTTGCATCAATGTTGTTTCTTTTTGATTTAACTACTTTTCTACACTTGCATTAGTTCAACAGTAAGGGAAACTCAAATATGGAATATTAAAGCATGCACATATTGATGAGGGGATTCAGTGCAACCACCTCTTTTTTTTAATACATGATGTAAAGTTTGTAATGTTTCTTTGTGATTTAACTACTTTAATACATTTGCATTAGTTGGGGACACTCAAATATGCAATATTAAAGCGTGCACATACAGTACCAGTCAAAAGTTATATAGTAGTTACTGGTACTGTATGTGCACGCTTTAAAATTCCATATTTGAGTGTCACTTACTGTTAAACTGCAACTAATGCAAGCAGTTAATCAAAAAGAAACAACATTGATGTAAAGTTTGTAATGTTTCTTTGTGATATAACTACTTTTATACACTTGCACTAGTTGGGGACACTCAAATATGGAATATTAAAGCGTGCACATACAGTACCAGTAACTACTATATTTCATATTCAACTGCTTGCATTAGTTGCAGTTCAACAGTAAGTGAAACTCAAATATGGAATATTAAAACATGCACATATTGATGAAGGGATTCAGTGCAACCACCTGCACAGTGCAAAGTGTCCTCCACCTGCATGTCTCCAAATGAAAAAAAATAAATAAAAATGGAGGCGGAGTCATGCTGGTACAAAACACACACACACACACACACACACACACACAACACACACACACACACACAACACACACACACACACACACACACACACACACACACACACACACACACACACACACGCATTGGCCTCAACCTGTAGACCTGTCTGCTTTATGTTTTAATACATGAATCCATGTGTGTTGGTAGATAGTTATGCAAAGTCACAGAAGAAGGAAGGAAGGATACATATGGGTCCATAAAAAATAAAAAACAGATAAAACAACAACAAATATATATATATATTATAATACAATAATACAATATGAGAACACGTTTTGACTTTTTAAACTGTATATTGAAAGTTTGTAATGTTTCTTTTTGATTAACTGCTTTTATACACTTGCATTAGTTCAACAGTAAGGAAACTCAAATATGGAATATTAAAGCATGCACATACAGTACCAGTAACTACATATAACTTTTGACTGTTACTTTATTAACTACTTTTATAATTTGCATTATTCCAGTAAGTGTCACTCAAATGTTGAACTAATTTAAGTGTATAAAATATTAAATCAAAAAGAAACATTACAATGTTGTTTCTTTTTGATTAACTGCTTTTATACATTTGCATTAGTTGCAGTTTAACAGTAAGTGAAACTCAAATATGGAATATTAAAGCATGCACATATTGATGAAGGGATTCAGTGCAACCACCTCTTTTTTTAAATACATGATGTAAAGTTTGTAATGTTTCTTTGTGATATAACTACTTTTATACATTTGCATTAGTTCAACAGTAAGTGACACTCAAATATGGAATATTAAAGCGTGCACATACAGTACCAGTAACTACTATATAACTTTTGACTGGTACTGTATGTGCACGCTTTAATATTCCATATTTAAGTGTCCCCAACTAATGCAAGTGTATAAAAGTAGTTAAATCATAAATAAACATTACAAACTTTGCATCAATGTTGTTTCTTTTTGATTTAACTAGTTTTATACATTTGCATTAGTTTAACAGTAAGTGACACTCAAATATGGAATATTAAAGCATGCACATACAGTACCAATAACTACTATATTTCATATTTCCTCTTTTTTTTAATACATGATGTAAAGTTTGTAATGTTTCTTTTTGATATAACTACTTTTATACACTTGCATTAGTTCAACAGTAAGTGAAACTCAAATATGGAATATTAAAGCATGCATACAATATTGAGGGGATTCAATGCAACCACCTGCACAGTGCAAAGTGTCCTCCACCTGCATAGAAATAAATAAAAAATGGAGGCGGAGTCACACACACACACACTCACACACACACACACACACACACACACACACTCAACCTGTAGACCTGTCTGCGAGGAGAGAGGACAGAGGAGGAGGACCAGAGGAGAGAGGAGAAGGAGGATTATCTGTAGAATAAACTGAACCAGGAGGAGAAGGAGGAGGAGAAACACCATCTATCTGTCCTCACACCTCTCTATCTCCTCCCCCACACACACATCTGACTGCTTGTTTTGGGAGGAAAGGACGCGTGTTCGATGGCTCCGCGACGAGGAGGCTTCACGGCGGGTTAGCATACGTTAGCTTACGTTAGCATACGTTAGCTTACGTTAGCTTAGCATCGCGGGAACAACAAGGTCAGTCTGCAGCCTGGTGACGTCGATGTTTATTTTAATCACGACATGTGTGTAAAGAAGAGAGTGTTAGCATGAGAGGCTAAGCTAAGGCTAGCTGCGATGTAAGCTAGCTAGGTGTGTGTGTGTGTGTGTGTGTGTGTGTGTGTGTGTGTGTGTGTGTGTGTGGTGTGTGGTGTGTGTTTCCGCCTAGAATAAAACAGGTGCATCTCTGCGAGAGCGACGCTCAGATTCAGGGGCAGCGCTCAGCGAGGCTAAGCTAACAGATAGCTAACAGAGAGCTAACAGTAACAGAGAGCTAACAGTCATCTAACAGTGAGCTAACAGAGAGCTAACAGTGAGCTAACAGTCATCCAACAGTGAGCTAACAGTGAGCTAACAGTCATCTAACAGTGAGCTAACAGTGAGCTAACAGAGAGCTAACAGTGAGCTAACAGTCATCTAACAGTGAGCTAACAGTAACAGTGAGCTAACAGTGAGCTAACAGTCATCTAACAGAGAGCTAACAGTAACAGAGAGCTAACAGTGAGCTAACAGTCATCTAACAGTGAGCTAACAGAGAGCTAACAGTAACAGAGAGCTAACAGTGAGCTAACAGTCAACTAACAGAGAGCTAACAGTGAGCTAACAGTAACAGTGAGCTAACAGTGAGCTAACAGTGAGCTAACAGTAACAGTGAGCTAACAGTAACAGTCAGCTAACAGTGAGCTAACAGTCAGCTCACTGTTAGCTAACAGTGAGCTAACAGTAACAGCTGCTCACTGTTAGCTCACTGTTACTGTGAGCTAACAGTGAGCTAAGTGAGCTAACAGCTCAGACTGAGCTAACAGTCAGCTAATCACTGTTAACAGTGAGCTAACAGTGAGCTAACTGTTAGCTGTGAGCTAAGCTCAGTAGCTCACTGCTAGATCACAGTGAGCTGAACTGAGTTAGCTCACTGTTAGTTGACTGTTAGCTGACTGTTAGCTCACTGTTGGATGTCAGCTCACTGTTAGCTGACTGCTAGCTCACTGTTAGCTGACTGTTAGCTCACTGTTGTTGACTGCTAGATCACTGTTAGCTCACTGTTAGCTGACTATTAGCTGACTGTTAGCTGACTAGCTGAGCTCACTGTTAGCTCACTGTTAGCTCACTGTTAGCTCACTGTTACTGTTAGCTCACTGTTAGCTCACTGCTAGATCACTGTTAGCTCACTGTTAGCTCACTGTTACTGTTAGCTCACTGTTACTGTTAGCTGACTGTTAGCTCACTGTTAGCTCACTGCTAGATCACTGTTACTGTTAGCTCACTGTTAGCTCACTGTTAGCTGACTGTTAGCTCACTGTTAGTTGACTGTTAGCTGACTGTTAGCTCACTGTTGGATGACTTCTAGCTCACTGTTAGCTGACTGCTAGCTCACTGTTAGCTGACTGTTAGCTCACTGTTAGTTGACTGCTAGATCACTGTTAGCTCACTGTTAGCTCACTGTTAGCTGACTGTTAGCTCACTGTTACTGTTAGCTCACTGTTAGCTCACTGTTAGCTCACTGTTACTGTTAGCTCACTGTTAGCTAACTTCAACTAGCTAACGTTAACTAACTGCAATGTTAACTAACGTTAGTTAACATTTCAGTTAGTTAACGTTAGCTAGTTAACTGAAATGTTAGCTAACTAACTAACTGAAATGTTAACTAACATTAGCTAACCTTAACTAGCTAATGCTAACTAACTGAAATGTTAGCTAACATTTGAGTTAGTTAGCTAGCGTTAGCTGTAAAACGGTTAACCGGCTACTGGGACACAAACGTCAGTCCTGAAACGTTTCATTGTCGTAGCATTGTCGTAGCATTGTGGGTGTTTTGCTTTAATCACACGACAGTAAACATTGTCACTTTTAACCACAGGGTCTCCATCGTTTGTCGATGTTAACTTGGGAAAGGGCTGGTTTAGGCTAACGTTAACTTAATGTTTTATTAGTTAGCTTGAATTTCCGCCAACGTGTTTTTAACGTTTTGTTTTAGTTGCTTTTTCTTTTAGCCTTATGTTGTTATAAAGTATAACAAGTTTGATCACGTGTGGGTAGTAAAGTCACAATAAACAGTTGGAAATGTAAAATTAAATCAGTTTACACGCATTTTCAGATACAAGTGCCACTTGTTGGGAAGCTTTGCTGAGCGTTTGCATTGTTTTTCCACTTGTAACTTTACTCTTGCTTCAGGCTTTAGACACCTCCTGAATACATAGAAATACACTAAAAAGGATTTGTTGACTTTTAACTTTAGGTTTTTTTACATTATAGTAGTGTTACCCCTCCCGTAGAGTTAAAACGAGTTGCTCTCAGGTCATCATGCCACGTTAGACGTTCACTCAGCCAAGGCCGAGTTTGTGTTTTCTCTCCACATATTTCATTACTTGGGTTGAACTGTGTGTGTGTCTGTGTCTGTGTGTGTGGTGGGGGGGCAACACAAGGGAAACATCCAATCCGCAAAGCAAGCTTGTCTTGTGGATATGTTTGTTATTCAGCTCATGCACTATCTGGAGGCTGCTGGATGTGGTACGTCAATTCAATTGGCCCTGAGTGCCACTGTGCATCGGAGCCCTAATTATTTTTGATGTTTTTTGGAGTTTTAACCACTGTTGAGCTGCAGAAAGCGTGGATACAGTGGTTGTAAATGGTCTAGTCCCCCCCCCCTTTTAGTAGTGCAGGCGTCAATTTGAAATGACACACACACACACACACACACACACACACACACACACACACACACACACACACACACACACACACACACTAAAGCTTGTGTCATTGTACTGTTTAACATACATTAAAAAGGGCTCCTCGTAGAAACAATGAGGTGTTTAGTGGGAAATTAGGTTGTACTATACTCAACTCTGAAAATAAATATTGTAAATAACACTTTTATAGAAACTTTGTTAAGTGCTTGGCCTTTTTAAAACTATATGTCTTAAATATTTTAGCAGTGTGCCGTAAAGCTTAGCCCCAATGGAGATGGTCATGACAATAACAATGAGGAACAATTATCACTTCTTCAATTAGAAATCTTACCAAGGCAGAGTTTTCCTTACTGTAATGGTGATAAAGTACATGGCATACGTTTAATTTTAAAGTTCTTCCCAATGTTTTTTAAGTAAAGATGCACTGATCCACTTTTTTACATTCCGATCAGATACCTGATTTTGGAAATATACCGATTTAATTCAAATATCAGAGCTCTTTTTGCAAACCATTTGCATTCAAATTTAAATGTATTCCAAGGCAATTTATTTGAGCTGAAGATAAAGTATGCTTCACATACAAATAGATGTAGGAGTGCAAATTCTTCCTTTTTAATGTTTATTATTTATTTTTTTAAACTTGAACAAATCAAGTGCACAGAAGAATTATCACCTACGACAAGATTTTTATTCATAAGTTCAAAAGAGAGACGAGTTCAATAGCATATTGACAACTCCTTCAAGTGTATATTTACACTCTCAAAAACCACATTGAATAAGTTTGAAACAACAATGTGCGTGGCTGCTTCTTCTATCTGCTTTTGTTAAAATATAGTGTGTGGTGTGACAAGATGTCTTCATACGCACATTTCATTTCGATCAAGTGATAAAAGTCGAGGCCAGAGGTCTGTTTGTGTCAGACGTTGAATGGGTGAAGTGGTGAGAGGTTGCCATGGCTACCATGCAGAGTTAATAATCAGAAGTAATAGCGCTTTATATATGGCAGACTAGATTTTTAATACCTGCTGTAAGTAGCCTGAATGTCGAATGGTTTATTGAGAGCACCGCGAGTGAATCTCCCTGTCAGCCTAAATAGCCAAAAGAGAGTCACTGACTGACAAAACACATGGCAGGCCGTGTCAGTTTATATACACGTAAGTGAGCGTTTTGAATTAATCTTTATTGAGAGGACCACGAGTGCCTCTCACCACCTGTGTAACGAGATGGAAGACAGTCACTGTTGCTGTGTTTGTGGTTGGAAAAACGGAACACCGTTTATCTGAAAATACAATCAATAGTTATTTGTTGTTTATCTGGTTTATCTACTGTTATGGGCGTGGAGCAACCCATTGACTTCCGTGCTAAAGATGCTAGTGTGGCTAACTAGCTTCTTTGTAGCCATAACACGGCCGGTAGGGACATACCCCAACATTATAACATTCATATGGATCAATACGTTGATCGGTGACCTCACTTCGATATTGGATAAGTGAATTAAGTCATCTTGGAACTAGATACCGATATTTGATCGAATCGGTCCCATCTCTATTTTTAAAGGAAATCCTGTCAACAAGTGACATGGCTTCATCTTGTTAAGCCTTGTTTAGATTGTTGGCTTTTTCCTCAAATGACACATCCTCATTACACGCTTTTTACTATGCACGTTCATCATAACATTGTTTTGTTCATTTGAACCGCGTGCAAACGGCGCTTCAAATCGGCACACTGAAACGTTTCATATTTTTTTAATGAGATGTTTGAATTGTTCTCTGAATTACTCACACACTGTGAAATGAGAACGTGATAGAATCTAGGCCACATTATGGAAAGCTTACTTTGATGCTCGGATGTGGCTTTTTCTTTTTCCCCTCCGTGTGTGTGTGTGTATGTGAGGCAACAGCCTGAGGTGAGGTGTGCTCATTCTGAATTAAATTAAGCTTATGGGTAAAACCTATTTTCATGTTAATGTGTGTGTTTTACATTTAAACTCTACTTGATAGATGAATCAAGCAATATGTTTTGCCTTTAAACTCAGCTGGCATATTGTAAGCTTTTGAAGATTCAGCCTTTTAAGGTGAAGAGACTCGTTGGTGTTTTGTTCCTTTTAGAAGTAAAGATGCCAGATAAGGTGCATGTCTCAACCTGGTTAGGTGAGACGTGACTCGGTTTGCGAGTAGGCGGCAAAATGTCACGTTAGCCAAAACGGATAACCAGCGTTACTACTTTTTTCATATTTCAGAGTGACTCTTCTTGTTGTATCTTTTATGTTTTCTATTTGTATGTTAATTCTTTGTCCATCCAGCATTTCAGACTACATGCAGCAAGTTTGGATGGTACAGGAGGAGCCCTGTGGATGGGAGTTGATTGTATGTTCTAGTTTTCCCCAGCTGGCTGTCTAGTCATAACAGTACACTGTTGTGCCAGAAACACTCCACCATATACCTGCCGTACATTGTCATTTACACTGAAAACAACATGCATATTTTAAAAGTATGATCCAAGTTGTTGTTGCATATATGTGCCCATGTTTTTATTAGTCACTGGCAGTAGATAGTCTACTGACACAATCTATTTTCCGAGCAAACATTAAACTGACTTTAAGTCCTTTGTCCAGGGATGAATCATACATTTCCCAATGAAAAGAAGTGGGTTGGGCTGTCTCAACAGCACTTGCTGAGCTGTACACCACTATAGAGATACTGTTTTTTACGATCAGAATAAGGTGGGTAGTTTTGTAAAAGGAGTGAAGGTGAGAGTTTGACTTGAATCCACAGAAACCTAAGTTGCAAATGAAGCGGTTAGTGGTAAGAAATTGGCAGGTTAACAGAGGCTGGGTGTTGATCTGGCAGAGATTATTTGAACTACACAATTCATAGTAATGTAGGCGACTATTTTTTATTTTTTTTATTGGCTTCTCCAAAGGCTGATTTATCATTGGTTAAAAAAAGAATAAAGTGACCCAACATTTAATATGCTTAGGCGTCATTTTAATACTAAATTCAACACACAATTACAGAAGGCTATGTTGTTAAGAACTGTGTTTGTCTTTCCCATAAGATTGAAGCCTTATAAGACAAACAATGCCACTAAATTGGTCCAAGGCCAATGTCTTTAAAATAAAAAAATATATATATATTTTCCCATAATTCTTGTCCCTTGCAACATATGATATAAAATGTAAAGGTGTGTGTGCAGACCCTGCAGGTTTTCCTAACATTATTGCCAATTTCCACGGAGACTCTGATCACTCCCACCACCTGCAACAATGTTTTTCTATTGAAAGTCTTTCCGGCCCATTCAGCAGGGAAAATGCAGTCGCTCAACTGTTTAATAAGCCGCCTTTTTTAGAATACATGAATTGCAAACAAGCCCTTATTAAATGGGTTTTTAAAGGTTATAAAAAAATGTCTTCAGACACTGGGAACTAAAACTGAATGAAAATGTTATGGATTTTACACAGATGAAAACTAGATGTTTTTGAATGTCAGACATCTGAGCAGCAGCTATTCAAATTTAAAAAAAGGATTGTGTATGATCGATTGTCCGAGTAGAGCGAAAGCGAGTGGATGAATGAAAGAAGCAAACTCATTTTCTGGAAGCTTATACCTTTTATTTGCTACTGGAGGAGCTAGTTTACTGGAAGGCCATGCATTTGCGTGGATGGTTTATTCTAAGACTGCCTCTTATGTTCAGTAAACATTAGAACTTATTCCAAAACAATGAGGTTGAGAGTATGTCCCTTATTCCTGCCGTATAAGGGAAAATACATGTACATTTGGTGATTAAAACACATGTTTTGGTTCCCATGAGATTCCCGTTGCATTGCAGCGCTCATTTACTGGCTGTTTTTGTTCTATGAATCATCCAAATATTGTGAATGGGGGCGTTTCAAACGGAATGAAACATTCTTAGAAAGGTGGGTTTTGTATAGTTGACAGGTTGTTGATCGAAATGTTGACCAGTGAATGACGTGCTATTTACTAAGACCCTCTGTAATAAGCCTTCTGGGTTCGGAGCTGTTGAGAAGAGGCACGTTTTTGTTCGCGTTGACGTCACAGCTTTGTGCCAGTCGGGCATTAGGATTCCAGGCAATTGCATGACCCTCCTCTGCCCGTTTCTGAGTGCTACAGGATTGAGGTTGGCTGGGTCAGCACAATGGATACTCTAATTCCAACCCCCAGGGCACCTAATTAAAACTTACAACCAAGACAAACAACCTTTTTGACATTCATGCATCTCGTGAGAATCGCTATTGCTAAAAAAAATGCCATGACAGAGAAGTGATGATTAGTAGGAGATCAATATGTCGTTTTTCTAATGTTTATTGCTTTTGAACTACATGTGGATAATCTAAATAGAGAGATATCATTTATGTTGTTGGCAAAAATAAGTAATTGCATGCATTTTGAGATGAGAGGATTCAGCCAGTCTTTGTGTGATGATTTATTTAATCCAAATATTACCTCAGTTAACCTACAAATTATATCTGGAAGACTAATGCGCTGTCAGAAATCCTCCTACCTTCAGTTTCTCTAGATCTTAAATAATAGACATGGAGATTTAAAAAAGACGGTCTCCTTCCTTCCTTATCTTATTCTCTCATTATAAACGCCAAAAAAAACAAGTTTAGCTGTACATGTGTTAAGAAAAATCAGCAAGAATTACAGGTATTTATATACTTTCTAAGTGAATCTCGTCTTTCTGAGAAAATGTAGTTCTTTTAATATTAGCAGGGGGGAAGAAAATAGGTGATTGTGTCTTTTAAAAAAGCAGCAAGGTAGATTTCCCTGAGCTTTTACCCACTACAATCGTCACAATGTTGAGTTTGCTTATTGATATCGAGATATTTGGTCAAACATATTTTAATATTTGATTTTTCTCCATATTGCTGCAACCTGCTCATCCTGCTGCCGTCTGGCAAGAGATACAGAAGTATTTTCCTTTCCTCAGGATAAGAGACTCCTAAATTCTCCCTCCACCATAGAATACAGTTGTTGTTGTTTTTTATGTGTTTATCAAATGAACCTTGTAGTGGAAGATGTGTTGCTATCACGGAATATGAATCTAGCATCCCCACAAACGTTACTCTGTAAGTGTAGTGAATGTTTGCGCTGATGTTTTTGTTTGTGTCACTTTGTCACACTCATGTTTGTTTTTGTTGTGTTTCCCTCGTATAGCTGGCTGACATGGCTGTCTAACAGGCTGCCAAAGACCTCTTCATGGATCACAGAGGACGGCAAAGAGAAACCACCGCATCTGTGAGCAAAGCCAATAACTAGGGGAATCTGATCCACAAGCATATCATCGGACCGACGTCGGTTGCATGTGGCCTCTTAAGTGGTTCATGGACATCTGTTGGGCAGACCAAAGGCCTATTGCTATGCACTATAAACGGAAAGACATGAGCTGTGGGGATGCTGGGAGGAGCACGCTGCTTTCGTGTAGGACTATCCCTCTGGTAATAGGGCTTCTGGTGACCATGGCCCAGGGCGCTGTGCCAGAACCCCAAGATACACTGACGGAGATGATATCTGTGGAGCTAGAGGCTTCTATGCAGTCCTCTGTGCTCTCTGAGCTCCAGGCTGCAGCGTCTACAGTTGGCGAGGGACCTCCTACAGCTATCCTAGATTCCTCTGCAAAGAACGGGGGAGTACACACCGGCATCCCGGACTCCTCGGCGATCGTGGGCCAGGTGTTTCAGTTGAAGGTTCCACCAGGACCGGCCAATGCAACCTGTAATGTCCACGTAAGTAACCTGGAGATTAGATATATATATATATATCATGTGGGGAAATATTTGGCGTTTTAATATTGAATCATTCATTACATCACACAAATGTGTTGGTATTTACAAATATTTGCAAGTAAATGATGACGAACATTTGTTTAATTAGGAAATCTGAATTATGAGTCAATGAAAACAGTATTTGTGTTGATGTATAGAATAATATTTTGGGGAGTATGGAAGGATTTTGTGGTCGTACTGATTTTTTTTCATCCTTTTTATTTTGGGAGGTGCCTTTTTTATAAGTTGAAATGGACCCAGCACCAGTGTCATTTGTGATCTTGTTATTATAGAATGAAAAATGAGTATCACAGAGGAGTGTGTAAACATTTCCTACCTATTTTATTGGTATTTTATGGCCCTAATGGTGACAGCAGTACTTTCCTATGTCTGTAGAAATATGTAATATATAGATATAGATAGTATCCATCCCTTCAGTTCTGATCACCCTATCACCGCTGATTGAACCCGACGTTGGTGCAATTTGTTCCAGTCTGACTTATGAATGAGATGAGATTATTATTATTGGCCAAAGTGGTGATGCAGAATGATATCCTGTCATACTGTAATAACTCAAAATGAAGAGTGATGACTCACATAGTTATCAATGGAAGCTCACCCTGCTTCCTGTTCATATTTGGCAAGATTTGATAAACTGAATGGAATATGGAGGGGGGGTTGGGGAGATAGTAAAAGCATTTCTGTGTTCGCTCTAGATATTTAAAGGATTTGCATAAATCTATTCCGTTTGTTCATCAAGCTCCTGTTTTACTGGCAACTTGGTCAATATCAAACCAGTAAATACAGGGTTTTATGTATGCTAATATATTCAGCATTTTAGTAATTAGCAAACATTTCCTCATTACAACATCACTACTGGCAATATTTACTCATTTCTCTCTTTTTCATCTCTATTTTTTAAAAGTTCCCAGTCAAACTCACTTATTTCAAAACATCACTTTGGTCCTTGTAACTTTTAATGGCCAGTCATAATTAATTCCAGAGTAAATTATCACTTACTGACATGAGTAATGACCTTTTCCTTTTCTGAACCAACTTACATCTCAGAAGTATCCCTGAAGTACAAAACAGTGATTGTGTTTCTTTGTTGTTTCTCCTGTAGCTCACTGAAATGGGAAAGGAGACTTTACCCTATTGGCTCTATTGGGACAAAGAGAGCTGCATTCTGAGAGGCTTGGCCCTGGAGCAGGATAAAGGTGTGTATCATATCTTGGTGTCTGGAGAGGAGATAACTGAGAAGACTGGCAGCCAAGTGTACCCGAGTACGGTGTTCTCTATCGAAGTGTACCCAGAAGAACGTGCAGACACCGAGCCCACCCTGCTCACTCTACAGGCCGATGTCAGCGGCGCCCAGCCTTTCACCTGCGGCGCCGAGGAGCTCGTCACCGTCCTCACCGTCATCCTGGATGCCGACTTGACAAAGATGGTTGCCGAACAGAGGGTCAACTTGCTGGGCGTCATGAGAAAGTTCTCTCACGTGCCCCTGGAGCACATGAGGGTGGTCCCTGTTGTAAACAACCGCTTATTTGACATGTCTGCTTTCATGGCTGGACCAGGGAATGCCAAGAAGGTGGTGGAAAATGGGGCGCTTCTGTCATGGAAACTGGGATGCGCCCTTGACCAGGCCAGTATCCCCGACATTGACAGCGTCCAATCCTCTGCAAAGGACGGGACCATGTCAGCCAGGCTGGGGTACCCAGTGGTCGGCTGGCACATCGTGAACAAAAAGCCCCATGGAGTGAAACGGGTCAGACGGCATTTGTACAATACTCCGACCCCAGTGCCCTCCCTGCTTCCTCCGACGTCTCACCCAGAGCCCCCCGTACGCGTCGTTCCCACACCAACTTCGCCCTCTATCGCCATAGCAACAGACAACTCTGCTCCTCCCGTCCGGGGTCCTTTGCCTCTTCCGGTGAAGCCCACTATGAGGGTCAGAGATCAGATAGCCCACACGCCTGTGTTCGGACCTCCCCAACCCACAAGAGTACTCGGAATCACGAGCACCATCCCAATTCAGCCCACCATGACACGGCCTACAATTGTGGAAGCCACTGCTTTGCCAACACCGCCAAGCACCACCAAAAGACCCAAACCATCCGCCACGAGGAAAACCAAGAAACAAAAAACCACCACCCCAGCTCCCCGGGAGCCCAAGTCCACCACACCTAAACCGCCCAAACGCACCACCCCTCTAACTTTGACTCCCGACCAGAATCAAAACCCAGAGATCCGCAACGCCGTCGATCAGGTGAACGCATGGGTTGGAACGTACTTCGAGGTTAAGATTCCTCCAGATACTTTCTACGACCGAGAGGACGGCACCACTGATAAGCTGCGTTTGACTTTGAAGAAGACTCCTAAAGAGCCAGTGAATGAAACCTCCTGGATCCAGTTCAACAGCACCATCCAGCTTCTGTACGGCCTCCCGGAGGAGCAGCATGAGGGGAAACACGAGTACTTCATGTTGGCCACCGACAAGGGTGGGAAGAGCATCATGGACGCGTTTGAGGTTCAAGTCAACCGTTGGTCCACTAATGACAAACCATCGGTTGTATTTGCTGCTCGTTTCCATGGTGACCCCAAAACGTTAAGCAACGACGTCCACAAGAAGATACTTCTGACCAAAAAGTTAGCTTACGCCCTCGGTGATCGCAACAGCAGCACAGTGACCCTCAGAAGCATCACTAGAGGCTCGATCGTGGTGGAATGGACCAATAACAGCCTCCAGCAAAGCCCCTGTCCAAAGGACCAAATATCAGTTCTCAGCAACAGGATCTCTGATCCTCAAGGGACGCCTAAACTGGCCTTCATCAAAGCCATGGAGCCTGACTTCAAACCCATCAACATCTCCATCCGTGGCACCAATAAATGTCAGAGCTACACCTTCATCCCACCGGGAGAGGTGCCGATGCCGGCTCTCCCCACCGCCACGCCTTCACCGGGGACGGGTCGTAGGAGCAGCGACGACGTCTACCTCCACACCGTCATTCCCGCCGTGGTGGTAGCCGCCCTGCTGCTCATAGCCGGGATCATCGCCATGGTCTGCTACCGCAAGAAGCGCAAGGGGAAGATGACCATCGAGGAGCAGGCCACTTTCATCAAGAAGGGAGTCCCCATAATATTCGCCGATGAGTTGGATGATTCCAAGTCACCCCCGTCCTCCAGCATCCCTCTTATCCTTCAGGAGGAAAAGCCCCCGCTTCCCCCTCCGGAGTACCCCAACATGGCTGGTCCTCACAGCACCCTGCTTAACCAGGATCTGCTGGAGGAGTACTCTATTTATCAAGATGACGATCCTAATGCACCTCCTTACCAGCCCCCGCCCCCATTTACTGTCCCCATAGAGGGCAAAGGCTCTCGCCCCAAGAACATGACCTCATACAGGTCACCGCCTCCCTACGTGCCTCCCTAACGCACACTGGAGCTTTCAGTTTGGAAAGCTGGTGCAATTTTAGGGATGCTTGTTGAAAACTACAACAGGAGTAATTTTACAATGTGTTCAATTAAATGGCTTTGACTTTTGTAGAGGAGCAGGCAACCATACCCACATATTTGACCATCATGGATAAGAAACTATCGTACAAGTACTTCAACTGGCACAGGGCAGACGGATGGGGGGGGGGGGGACGACACTTTGTAATCTTTTTTTTTTTTTTGTTTTGTTGTCCTTCAGATCTGCTTTTGACTTCTTGCATATTCTTTTTCTCTCTGTTTTTTGCCAAGAAGAGTCAATTTTATCTTCAATGATGTACTATTTCTATTGTATAGAAAATAATAAAGAAGCAGGAAAGACTGAAGCCCACAGGGCCTTTTGAGCAGATGTCACCATGACAACAGACTTGAGGCTCCCCCTCACAATGTTAATCTTTATGAGTTCTATATCACTCTTATCTGTCCTTCGGCTAGGTTTACTAAGATTTTGCACCTGTTATTTCTAGAGGGGAATGAAATCCAAAAAGCCAAACCGAAAGCATGAAACACTTTATTTCCACAACAATCCGTCTGTTTCTTCGACTTTGATCTCTCCTTGTTCTCTCCTCTGCTTTGCTCCCTCTTGACAATAACATGCAAACCTTGCACTTATGCAATTTCTTGTTAAACCTTGCACTATGTGTCTTGCGCAGGAATGAACACAGTGAGTGGTAGTCAAACAAGGAGAAAAGAGTTTCCTTTTTTTTTTTTCTTTTGTATCCTTGAACTCACCACGTGACTGAGATTCCTCTGGTACTTGATCACAAAGGACATCACACTTATCACGCCTGTTGTAGACGTAGCCTAATGAAGTTACAAAAACAAATTATGACTTATATTTTTCCTTTTTTTTTTTTTTTTTTTTTTTGTAATGTGTGTGTGTGCCACTAAACCTGCCTGTGAGACGAGTGGTTTTGCTGTTGCCAAGGTGATATCTGTGGTCACAAGGCAAACCATGTGGGGTTGCTCCAACAATAATGAAGGGGCCAATGGAATGCTGTGGTTCACAGCAGGGTGCCAATTGGCGACGTAGCCAATGAGGTGGATCCACTGTCTTATATTCAGTAGGTAGGAGGGGGGGTCTAGAGTACTTTATTATCGCTGCCCTGCCTCGAGGTGTTGCACTGTCATGTTTGGTGCACTGCCTGTTGTCGGTTCAGACGAGGCATGGGGAGAAGGGGATGTACATAATTGTGTGCCTGTGAAAAATTAATCAACTCCATTATGTTAGTGTCATAAGTAAACCTAGTCGGGAACGGGAGGGCCAGAGTGGGAAATAATTTTATTTTTTAATTGTATGTCTAGATTTATGATCACAATCATGGAAAAAAAAAATAAAAAAAAAATAAGACTTTATAGTTTGTGAGGGTACAAAAGAACGTTTACCTACCCGTCACAATAAAATAATGCATTATCTCAATACGATTGGGAACAAAGAAACAACAATATGTGAATTATGTACATTTCATATCTGATATCACCATAAGAAAAAATGGTTAAAAATCTAATGTTTTTACTGAGTTTTTGATACAGTCTTAAACTTGTTTTATGAAAATATATTAATAAAATGTAATACTATTTGTAAAGCCTCAACGATGGTGTATGGTCCCTTTTTTTTTTTTTTTTTTTTTTTTTGAGAAAGTGGAACTTGATTAAACATGTTTTCAATATATATGTGTATAGGTGTATTCAATGGGCTGATAAACACAGTTTACCAGATAAATTAGAATGCCATATACAGTAAATTCAATATGTTTGACGCTTTCCAGATTTATTTTCTCATAATATACGTGTCTTTGTGTAGCCTTGCTTTACAGTATGTTGTCACGTTCTTGTTCATAGAAGCAGGCTACAGTCGAGTCCAATGCCTGGCTGGGTTTGGCTATAACATGAGCTACGGACTCTTTGTTGTAATAAACTAAATGCGCAGCAGGCAGCTCCTGTGAGACCGTCGGGTATTTTAAGAGAAGTGCTCCCTTTCTGTGGAATTCAGGTGGGCAGTTTTTCTTTTTCTGGCTCCGCGCTCCTACGTCTCTTTGTAGAAATATCAATAACAATGACTAATATCTGCTCTTAAACTTTTTTTTTTTTTTTTTTTTTTTTTGCTATAGAGCTTGTGTAATGATGGCTCATTCGGAACGGGTCAAAAACGGTTTCATTTGATTGTGACCTGTGCTGCCTTGAAATTTCATTTTCAGAACAAGTTTCAATACAAGACATTTTGATCCGTTCTTGTGAAGTCCTAGAAAAACAAACCTTGAATCGCTCTGAAGGCTTTTGGTTGTAATTTTAGCAATAATGTGTATTTGGTGAAGGGTTGCTTCAGGAATTGACACATAAGTGTTTCAATTTACCGTTAAAGCTAATACAGGATCAGTGATCATCTCTAGACTCATCTTAGACCATGAGTCTAGAGATGATCCGTATCTCTAGACTCATGGTCTATCTCTAGACTCATGGTCTATCTCTAGACTCATGGTCTATCTCTAGACTCATGGTCTAGCTCTAGACTCATGGTCTAGCTCTAGACTCATGGTCTAGCTCTAGACTCATGGTCTAGCTCTAGACTCAATGCCTACGATGAGTCTAGTTTATAATATACAGACTGAAATACTGACGTTTCTTATGCCATAAAATTTCAAAAAAGTCATCGTATAGTATGTAAAAGAAAGAAAAAAAAAAAGGCAGAAATAAATCATAGCATAGGTTGTCAAGAAAAGTTTAAAAAGTCATAGTATAGTATGTCAAAATAAGTCAGAAGAAAATCCCAAAAAGTCATAGTATGTCACAAAGACTAATAAAAATGAGTCGTATTGCATGTTTGAAAAAGTAAAAAAAAAAAAAGGCATAGTATAGAATTCCCACAAGTCATAAGAAGTAATTGTATATTATTTAGGAGTAAAATAAAGTTAAGAAAAAAAAGTTATAATATAGTATGTCAAAAATAAGTCATAGTATAGTACGTCATTATTTGTCATAAGAAATCAAAGTCATGGTATACTTTGCCATAGTCACCAAAAGTCGTTGTAGTATGTCATCAAAATGTAAAAAAAAAAGTCATAGTATGTTTATAAAGTTGCTAAAAAGCTTTAAATAGTATGTCATCAAAATATGTCATAAAAAAGTCATTAAATTCATACAAAAAAAAATCATAGTAAAGTATGTCATAAAAAGTAGTGCAATAGTGTGTCCTAAAAAGTCACTGAATAATATGTAATTGAAAAGGTTGCAAAAAGCCATAATAGTATGTCAAAGATTTAAAATATAATAATAAAAAAACATGATAGTAAAGTATATTATAGAAAAGTAATGTATGTCATAAAAGTCATAGTTCAGTATGTCATATAAAACAATGTTTAGTATAGTATGGCGTTAATAAAGAAGTCATAGTTTAGTGTATTAATGAAAAGTCTTAGAATAGTATTTCATAAAAAGTTCAAAGTCTAGTATGTGAACAAAAGTCATAAAAAAAGTCAGAAAAATAGTCAAAGTATAGTAAGTAATTAATAAAATCCTGGTATTGTGTATCATAAAAAGTTACCAAAAAAAACGCCCTCATGCATTACATGTTACGTCGTCGGCTCCATACGTACTTGTGCACGGATCCTTTTTTTGGAATTCAGCTCTGCTTTCAACACCATCATCCCAGAATGCCTCCTCTCTGAACTCACTCAGCACTCTGTCCCAGATCTCAACTCCGTCACAGTCCGGAGGCAGAATGTTGGGTCAGGTAAAATGACATCATCACCCGCCCACCAGGTATGTGTGCCCTTGTTCCTTTACAGCAGCCGTGCACGAGGGCCCGTCGTAACTGCTCTACGCCACTGCTGAACGCCACTGTGTCTGCTGTGGAAGGCTGCAGGTTTCTGGGATCCACCGTCTCCCCGGATCTCATGTTTGCTTCCAGCATCTTTGCTGTCAAGAAAAAGATGCAATTATCCCGTCAGTTGTCTGTACAGCCATCACTGTGGGGTTTGTATCCGCCACCAAACAGGAAAGCAAGAGACGACCGTGGACAGTCAGAACTGCGAGGAAAAACAAAAATTGTTACTGGCCTGCCATCCAGCCTGGATGTATCCATCTCTAGAGACAGGACGCCTAAGGAAACGTCACTGCAGACAATGCATAGCTGTCAAGTATTTGTTATCTTGTGTGATTAAAAAAAAAGTTCAGCCATGTGCCTATTTCTGAGCAGGTACATTGAGAGCAACAAAATACCTGAGTCAAAACCATCGTCTATGTTTTCACTCAGCATACTATACTATGACTTTTTTAATGACTTTTTTTCAACATGCTTTACTATGACTTCCTCCAAAAAAGTCCTAGATTAGCATGTCGAAATAGTCACAAAAAGTCATAGTATTGCATGTCGACAGATGTGATAGATTAGTAAGACAAAAAAATATTTAAAAAAGTATAGTATGTTTGGAAAAAAAGATATAGTATAGTACTGTTGTATGACCTTTTTCGATACTATACTATGACTTTTTTTTACATTTTTCCACATACTATGACTTTTTTTAATTTCTTTTCCACATACTATACTATGACTTTTTTTAATTTCTTTTCCACATACTATGAATTTTTTTAAACTTTTTTCCTATATGACTTTCTTTTACTTTTTCCACATACTAATACTATGACTTTTATTTGACTTTTTTTACTTTTTTAAACCAAGAAGCAGGGATCTTCAAAATAAAACAAGAAAAACAAATTTAACAAAACAGAAAACCATGGAAACATACATCAAAAGGTCATAAAAAGTATAGTATCCCACTAGAAATGATGTCATCAGAAAGTCAAAGTAAAAGGAGTACACAGCGTACTGTAGTTTTCTCAAGCACAACCACTAAATGTACGAGTATGCTTTCTATGAATCCTCTCCATTAAGGATCAGCTTACTGCTACAACAGCAGTCGAGTAGTTTGAATCTACAAATGGAGTTGAGCCGATCGATAAGAGCAGCCAGTAATGAGGAAGTATCAGGCCGTAGAGTTGAGGCTATTTTATGCACTGCCAATCCCTCACTTCATCAACCTGCCCACTGCTCTCGTTAATAATGTATTGGGAGTGAAAGTTAATGTATGTGATGAAAAATGTATAAACCTATAGGAAGGACGGACCCGTCAGTTGTTGCACTTAAAAAAGAAAAACTGCTGCTGTGGATGCTTTTGCAGCTCTGCACAAACAAAAAAAAACCATCTGTCTCATCTGTTTCCCAACTCTTCATTTCTGAAATAAAAGTTTGCAGAATACAGATGTATACAAAACGCTTTGCTTTATAGTCGTTTGAAATTGCTTCAGAGATTTCTACGTATGCACGTTGAGTGTTTATGAAACACCTGCTGTATCTTTGCTATTTACGACCCGGGCAGAGCGCTAATCAGAACGGGTGTTCTGAAAGCTCGTTTGTAATTCCCGGGGTCATAACAGATTATAATTAGTCCTGCAGCCGGGCCGAGCTCTCATTACAAACAGGAGGGTAATTATTTCCACTGCACGGTATTATTGACAAAAACCTTTTTCTCATGATTAGAAAAAAATAAAAAGGTAATCAGCCTTTGTTTGCACCCGAGTGCTTGAAGAAACGGTGAGGTGAAACAGCAGAAAGGAAGCGATGGTGGGCAGAACCAGATGACGTGGACTACAACAGTAAAGGCCTCGTTAGAGCCCCAACGCCCAAGAAACGTGGCACTCTGTTTCCCATTAGGGCTGAAAGCACAATGATAAAAAAGGAAACAGCATCATGATGAAGGGTAATTGTCAGGGAAGCATGGAGCATAGCACATATTTCATTTTTTTTATAATGGACAATCCATATAAAATGTTTTTCATTATATATTAAGAACATGCTCCTGCAGTGTATCTGTATGTTTACAGGCGTCGCCCTACGTTGACAATAATAGAAAATTTATGAAAGCTAAGCTTCATTTAGCATATTCCTTAAATGTAGCCATTCAGGTCCTAAACCTGTCTACTTCTGTATGTAAAAATGTGAAATGTTTACAAGAACAAACCCCTAAATTATGACATTTTGAGCAAAAAATGCGTTAGTGTTGTTTTTCTGGTAATAACCAATATTGAGACACATGACAAAAACATTGGCAGTGGTGGCGAAGTACATTCAAAATACCCAAATTTGAATTATTGTCCAAATACTGGTGTCGGCACAACACTGACTAGCTTAAATATCATCTCAACGTTAGCCAAACGACTAACGTAACATGTTAACTAAAGAGAAATGAACCAAAACTCAACAGTCTGTGTTTCAGGGAATATTTGTAAAAGAAAACCTCTCTTATACATTTTGTATTCAATCAAGGAAGCCAGCTAACAACTCTAAGTCCTGCTATCTTATTTAAAGGGGAACCACGCCCATTTTCAAATTTCATACAGGTTATTCCTACGCTCTATGACAGTCCGTAAACATATTAGCAAACATAAACAACTCTCTTCCTAGAGCTAGAATGCAAAATCTCAAATTTGTGAAGTCATCAAATTTAAAATCTGAAGCTGCTCATGAGACTTTATTTAGTAAAATGTACAGTAGTCAACGGGGAGACACAAATGATCTTCTGATCCGATAGAAAGTTACTGGTTCACTTGACAAAAAGCCAATTAAATATTTCCACTTGATTTTGGTTTACTTCAGAAAACAAACTACACAAGTTTATGATACTAACACGTTTTGTTCAGCAAGATAATCCTCACAAGTGAAAACCACTTTTGTGATTTTTGAAGCATGAATGCAATTGGTGGAAGTGAAAAGTAAAACGAGGCTATAGAGGAAGTACAGCACTGTCACATGGGCGTGAGAATGAACACAACAAGGCTGTGACGGCGCTTTGTAGTCTCATTTAGACATTTGTTAGCAACCTCCTTATTAAAGGCACGGACACGTTTCTTAATTCTCCAGAGGACTTTTCACAGAAACAAACGTTAAAGTCTTTTAAGCATGTGTTTACCACAGAGCTTATTTTTTATAGTAGAACAAAACGTTAAAGTCTTTTAAGCATGTGTTTACCACAGAGCTTATTTCCGGAATCAAACCAAAAAAAAACCTAAAACATATTGACTTCAAGCAACAGTCATAAGTAAGTGCTACAAAACCATGTCCGCAGTTCAAATTCAATAAGTCGAAGCTCCTCTTCACTTATACTGATTGATTCATTTGACATAAAATAACAAATTAGAATTCTTCATTTAGTTGGTGTTCCCCTTTAACTGCTAATTAGTAGCTTTTAAGAAAAACGTTTGAATGTTTGACCAATTGGAGAGGTGAGTTTCAATGTTGAGTAACAATATCACATTATTGGTCAGATTTGATTTAATAAACTTGGATTACATCACTGCTGTAAGTTTCAGTAGGATAAAAAGTTTGGTAGCATTGAGGTAGATATTCTTATTTAACATCAACCTGTGAGGCAAAAAGCTTATCCTGTTTAGGTTATTTGGGTTTAAATTTAGTTTTGTATCAAAGAAATTAAAAATATGTCAATGCTTTGTCCTCCAAGGTGACAAAACAACTGTATGCATGTTCAGTTTTTTTCTTTGCAGCACTGTAAATGCTCCTCGCCTCATCTGCTGCAGGCTGCATCCTCTCCTCCCTCCGACAATGACCGCAGCGCCATCTTGTGAAAGAACAAAGTAAGTTCATTTGAATGCTTTATAAAAAGCTGCTTAACCCTGAGCGCCGAACAGCAAGTCTGTTCAGAAGTCCATTCTGGGATCTGTCGGTGCCGGCTGTACAGATAGGATATTCTGGGATGGAGTGGTGAGAATACGAAAGGCTCTGAGGCCGCAGAGACAACAGAGGGAAAGATGCTGATCTGTGCAGAAGCATCAGCAGAGGGCAGTAGCATTGCACCAACAACACAAAGGAGCTGATTGATAACCTTTACATGAAATCATAATGAACTTTGAAGATAAATAGCAAGTAGCCCTCAGCCGTGGTAAACAAAACACCAAACTGCAATTATCATTTATCAGATACTGTGTGTGTGTGTGTGTGTGTGTGTGTGTACAGGAAGCGAGATCTTATTATAAGATGCTAGAGACTTTATTTGAATTCATTACCTTCCATGTTAGCAAAAAAGAAACACATGAACCAGAGAGTATATCACTGAAGCTATTTATTTAACAGTGCATCAGCAAAAGGAAGTGGTGCTCAGTTTAACTCCCTCCATAATACAAAAATAAAAGAAATTGTGTCCCCTCTCTCTTGGGTCTCACTCATAATTGGAACGCGAGATAAGTTCTGACAACTGTGAGACTCCATAATTCAGTCACAGATTTAGAAAGTGTAGACTAATTGCATTTGGGTTCTTATCTCACAAATTGGATCCATTCCAGAGCTGGGATTTAAAAAAATAAATTAAAAAAAAAAGTGAAAATCCTCGTCTTCAGCCATGGAAGCGGCGGATGGTGGATTTTCAGAGCTATGACGAGGATTAGAAGTTAGGGATGTTTTTTTTTTTTTTTTTTTTTCTTCCACGAGCGACAAAAGGGTGGTGTGATGGTGGTGGTGGTGGTGGTGGTGGTGGTGGTGTGTGAGGGGGGGGAAACACGACAGATGCTGCCTTGTGCTGGCTGCTCTGCACCGGCGTTAATGGGGTGTGAGCAGCATGTTAAAGCTTTCTGCAGGAGGTGAGGAAGAGGTCGGCAGAAACATTTAGATGGCCGTGCATTTGAGTGTGGAGGAGAAAAAAAAAAGAAGCAGCAGCACTGAGGTCACCACCACCACACCACCACCTTCACCTTTCCTCCGCTTCTGTAATGACATGTTGAACCAACCTCCGCACTCACAATCACAGCCAAACCAACACAGTCTAAAGTCCGCACACAACGCAGCAGCGGGGTCACTGTGTGGCTTCGTGCACCGCGCAGCAGATCCCTGTCGGCGGTGTGCATTTAGCTGGAAAACTCTTTGCCCTCCGTCGTTATGTGCAGTTCAAACAACACGCACGACATCAGAGAGTAAGAACACGGAGGCTGCTCAGTATGTGGCTCTGCTGTGCACCACCTCCACCTTATTTACTGGCCCTGTGTGATCTGCAGGATGTTTGTTCAAAGCTTTTTTTGGTCTCTGCATCTTCCGTGCCCCCCCGTCCCCCCCCCCCCCCACCCCGCTGCTGGCCTGGCTGACCAGATGGGTCAGTGACTGTGCGGTCGGGGCCCCTTCTGCTCTCGGAGAGGGTTCACTCGTGAGACCCAAACCCCAGAGACCAGAATTATAGAAGCCGGATCACAAGGTGGACGGATTGCAAGCTGAGCTGAGACATTCACACGTGTATGCATTCAGAGCACACACACACACACACACACACACACACACACACACACACACACACACACACACACACACACACACACACACACACACACACACACACACACACACACACAGGTACAGAATGTGCGTGCTGCATCTTCTCCTGGAGGAGGCCGATCCGTCAGAGGGCGTAATGTTTTACAGATTAACACGGAAACACGAGAATATGTGGTTTTATTTAATATTCTGGGAGCAGAGCTGATCTTTCATCATTTCAGACAAGCTGTTCAGGTGCGCTTTACATTGTGAGATTTTTTATTTTTTTTTTTCCTCGCCATGTCATGTGGAAATTTAGTCAAGTCATCTTCAGCTGTTATTGCAGTCCATTAACTCCATTGTGAAGATACATAATTGATGCAGCCTTTGGGTGGAGTTTAATCAAATGGAGGGTGCTCCAACGCTGAAAAATGAGACACACATTCCTCAGCGATGTAGTTTTTTTTTGTGGAAGACTATGAGTCACACTTTGAATTGATTTATTATCATTTAAACTGCACACTTCCTGCACAATGCCCAAAGCCAAACCCGTTAGTTTTGAGCTTGTTTGAAAGGTGGATTCAGGTTGAGGATTAATGAGCCTGATTTAGGATCAGTTTAAAGCAGAAAGACTAAATAAAAACAGAACCAGATGGATGTTAACACCAAACAAGTGAAACGTGTAAAAGATTTATTCTCTGTACCTGTTTCATCTTTTCTTTGATGTCGATCTCCATCCCTCTTCCTCAACTATTCATTTCCATTTTTTGTTTTTCTCTTTAGGCGTCTTCCACTTTTCTTTGAAATGACAGTGATCTGTGTGGGATGTGGAAATGCATTGTTTCTGCTACGCTCCTTGAAATCAGGAGCTTAGCTTTCTAGTTACATTTCACAGCCAGCCACCACTTATCTCTGTCAACTCCTGTTGGAGCCGCACATGATCCGTGTTGCTCTAAATGCTGTTGGCTTCTCTTTTTGCGCGAGAACCCAAGCTGTGATTCAACGCTTTAATAAAAAAAAAAAAATAATCACTTTATTTATTGCATGGGAGGTGCATCTTTCACGCCGCCGAAGCGAAACAAGTGTGCATCATAATCACGAGATGCACTTCTTTTCTCCATGAATGCCTTTTGTTTTTCTGACAGGGGAAATTGAGGGAAAGCAGCAGATTAGTGCTTCTACTCATCTGAAGAGCATTCGTCTCATCCGACCGTCTTAATAACACAGCAGTCAATTAAAACCCATGGAGTCAGATATTTAATTTTCAAATGATCATTAACTGGAAGGGAGAGATGGAGTTAGAAGTTTGAGTATCGAAGAGATGGGGGAGAGAGGGAGAGAGAGAGAGAGAGAGAGGTATAGCGGTTATTAGAGCACACAGTAAATCCCCCAGCCAGAGATGAGTGAAGATAAAGGAGGTGAATGAGCTAATTGTGTACTGTCAGAATCCATATCTCTAACGACTGTCAAATGAGCAAATTTCAAATGCACCCCCCACCCACCCACCCTCAGGAGTCAAAGTGGTGAGAGAGTAAGAGAGAAAGAGAGAGAGAGAGAGGGCGAGAGTGAGAGAGGAATAAATACCAGGAGACACTAATGTGATGAGAATGATGCCTGGTCTCTTCCGCTGATTAAAAATGCAATAACGCTGTGGCAAACACTCTGCCTGTGCAGCCGGAGCAAAGCGAGCAGTAGGTCTATGGACCCTCGGATAAGAAACGTGACCCGGTGACCCCAACGCTAATTTATTCATACACTATAGAAGAAAAAAAAAAAAAGGGCATCTTTTTTCTTGGATCGCTGGCAGGAAAAAAACCCACAAACAGCACATCTCTGCTGCTCAGAGCAGCAAAACCCACTCGTGATCGTCCTTTAGACGGTAATTAGTGCCTACGAGGAGAAGTGGATGTTATGATTCATGTCTCACCATGCTATCTGACTGCCCCACTAATTATGAAATGGTAGTGTCTCTGTGTGCTGGTAACAGTGACTGGCCTGGTTTCTTCAGAGCCGAGAACACAGAGGGGAGAAAGAACGATGCCGGTAAACACAAAGGCATCATAAAGAGGCTTCCGAGTAAAAGATGCAGCATCGGGGGAGCGTCTTCATCCTCCCGATGTTACATCAGGCCTCAGTTGGTCACTGACGGGAAGCAGATAAGGTTTCACTCTGGCTGGAGTTGGATAATTGGACATTTATGGAGAGATAGGAGAGCCCAGGGCCCAGGAGCCATGAAACAGAGCTCATCGAGGCTCTGCATCAGTAAATCGTCTGTGAAAGAGCGCATCAGGAGTTCTGACAAGATAAGGAAGGCTTCATTCAAAGAAAAGCCGGACCGAAGTGACACGGAAAAATAAAAAACTCAAGACAGAAGAAAAGCCAGAGCGCCGTGACGGGACTTCTGCATGTCCACACAAACGCTGAAATGAGCGGGTTTTTTTGTTACAGCAGCGACGTCACCTTGTCATCAGAATTGGGTCACACAGAGATGTAATTCTTACACAGTGAGGACACTTTTGACAGCTTGATAACCAGAGCGCTCATAAAGGGACAGTTCACACAAAGGTACATATTGTTCCTCTGATCTGTAGGGCTGTTTATCATTCTAGATTGTTTTGGTGTGTGAGTTGCCCAGTTTTGGAGATATCGGCCGTAGAGATACCTTCTCTCAAATGTAATTAGACTAGATGGCACCCGTCTAGTGCCAAAAACATACATTTTAAATACGCAACAGGAATGTGTCCTTCAAGAAATATCGACCCGGAATCCACAGAATTTGTTGTGAGCAGTTTTGTGTGAAGGAACTATTTTTTTTTCAACCGTAGTAACTCTATTGGAGAGAAGTTAGACTCTCTCTACGGCACATGTCTCTTAAACCACAACAATCTAAACTGATAAATAGCACCACAGGTAAGAGGGACAATACCTGATTCTGGAGTCAAACTGTGCCTTTAAAAGCCTGAGTCCATTTTTAAAAGTCTATAAAATCTATTGTTCGACTACAAATGTTCCGCTCGTGATAATCTGCGATCGACGGGCCTCTGAGTTTGAGGGATTTAAGTCCTCCTTGGTGGAAGTTGCTTTGCTCTCAGTCCACCATGATTAGTTTCCTCCCTTTGATGTTTTTCCCGGGAAACTGCTGCCTACAGAACAGGTGCATGCTGAGCAGGTGGGCCCTCAGACAGGAGCCCTGAGAGTCTGGTGGAAACCATCCTTCACACTATTTATGGGTAGGTTAAAAAAAGAAAAAAACATTCCTGATTAATGCCATGCGTATATATCTCCCGCATATCAAAAGGTCGCATTTTTCTGCTTTATATCAACATCCTCAACACTACAACTTGGGCTGTTTCTTCTTTGTTTTTGCTGAGCTGCAAATCTACAAACCTCGGCTCAGACCCGACTGATTACTCGCACACGGACACGGGCACGGGCGGTTCATTTGGTGGAGGAGAGGCGGGTCTTAATTGGGCATAAGTGGGATTTATCCTGGCTGTGTGCAACAGAAAATGACAGACTGTGCGTATGAGAAGTAAAGACCATCTGGTCCCACGGGAGCTCAGAGAGATGTCAGACAAATGGAAAGAGAAACAAGAGGAAGAAGCTCATCCCCTCTTTCTCACCGCCTCTGTCCCACACACACACACACACACACACACACACACACACACACACACACACACACACACACACACACACACACACACGGATAACAAAGAAATGAATAAATAAGAGGAATCAGCGTCTCTCGGCCATCTATCATTTGCCCATGTAGCAGCCTAGAGGGAGGAGAAACAGAAGTCTCTCATGCGTGGCCTATTCATGTTTTTATATCATAATCAATATGGAGTATAATAACATTATGCTCGCAGGCAGGCAAAGGAATAAAGAGCGGTTAGCTCGTAAAGGCCCCGGCCATCAGCGGGACAAATTGATCTGACGTGTTATATTATTCATGTGGGATTGGTGGTGAGACTTGAAAAGGGGAGAGAGAGAGAGAGAGAGAGAGAAAGAAAGAGAGAGAAACAGAGAGACAGAGAGAGACAGAGAGAGAGAAAGAGAAAGAAAGAGAGAAAGGGAGAGAGAGAAAGACAGAAAGAGAAAGACAGAAAGAGAGAAAGGGAGAGAGTGAAAGCGAGAGAGAGAGAAAGACAGAAAGAGAGAAAAGAGAGAAAAGAGAGAGAGAGAAAGACAGAAAGAGAAAGACAGAAAGAGAGAAAGGGAGAGAGTGAAAGCGAGAGAGAGAGAGAAAGCGAAAGAGAGAATGAGAGAAAGAAAGAAAGGAGAGAGCGAGAGAAAGAGAGAGACACAGAGAGAAAGAGAGCGAGAGATAAAGAGAGAGAGAAAGACAGAAAGAGAAAGACAGAAAGAGAGAAAGAGAGAGAGACAGAGAGAGAAAGAGAGAGAGAGAGAAAGAGAGAGAGAGAAAGACAGAAAGAGAAAGACAGAAAGAGAGAAAGGGAGAGAGTGAAAGCGAGAGAGAGAGAGAAAGCGAAAGAGAGAATGAGAGAAAGAAAGAAAGGAGAGAGCGAGAGAAAGAGAGCGAGAGAAAGAGAGAGAGAAAGCGAGCGAGAGAGAGAGAAAGAGAGAGAAAGACAGAAAGAGAAGAGAGAGAGACAGAGACAGAGAGAGAGAGAGAGAAAGGAACAACGGCTGTGATGGGAGAACAGAGTAAAGGGTGAGTAAAGGGTGAGTCGGCCTCTCTCCCTCTCGTCACTGAGCTCTCTAACGTTCTCTAACTCGGGGTGAGACGGTAAAAAACCAGCACGCAACATTTTCCACCCGGTTTACCGTTACCCATAATCCACTGCGGTGATGAGCGGTTCTTATTCATACCACTCACACAGAAACCACTATGATATGCCGTCTGCTTTAGTTGTATAAAAGATAACAAAATGATTTTATTACATGTTCATAATTTGACAGACATCACAACATACTTGCATGATTGTTCCGGTATTAATGCTTCCCCACATCATAATTAGGCATAATACGAAACTATATATAAAACAAACATGCGTGCAGATACAGAGAGGGGGGGGCAATTCAACAACAGATTAAAGCCATATTCTGATATTCTGTCATTTCATGAAGTTCAGTTCTGGTAAAGAAAAACAAACGGCAGAAGGATGCAGAAGCTTATTTATCATTTTTCAGAATTTATTTCTATTTTTTTTCTTCTTGTTTACATCAAATAGAACAGACACATCGGCACATGCAAAGTGAACACTTTGTGGTGCTTTTTCTCATTACCATCCCAAATCCAATTGAACAAAGACTGGATATCTATTTTTGTACTCCAAACATGAAAAATACTCTCCAAATATTTACAAAAAAAATATATATACTTATACAATGCCCATCACTCTAAACATAATAATCACCCGGGATCTGATTTGAGTTGATTTCAGTAACACAGAAATACTGGATGTGGCAGAGCTTGCTGTTCAAGGTAATTAAATCAAACAGCAAGAAAAAGAGGCACAGAAGAAGAATCACTTAAACGATACAAAACAGAAATCAGATAATGGGAACCCCAAGAGAATATGGCTTTAATGACATTTCAAAAAGAAAATATCTTGAAAGCAGATCCACTGTTTGTTTTTTTTGTGTGTTTTTTTTTTTTCCTCCGCGGTTTGTCCTCGTTCACAGTGACCCCTTTCAGCAGGCAAGTTGTTCTCTGTCAGAGAGACGGGTGTGGGGGGGTAGGGGAAGTGGGAGGGGCCACAACACAAGTTTTAGAACCTACAGTTTGTTTTGCCGAGCCGCTCTCCGTCAGGACTCACGTGTTAATGTCTGGATGGAGGTCGGATGCTATCCACGGTCCACTGGAGGGCAGAGGTACTGCAGGTGGTGCTGCGATGCCTGCGCTCGTTCTCCTGTCTGTCTGTCTGTCTGTCCGTCCGTCCATCCATCTATCCGTCCATCCGTCCATCCGTCCGTCTGTCCGTCTGTCTGTCTCTCTGCTCCTCTAGAGCTCCCTTCACCCCTTTCTTTTTTTTTCCAAAATCGCAGATAAAAGGACAAACAGCATTCACTTTTGTTCAAGCAGATCAGATCCTGAGGTTGTTGTAACTCACATATGTTTTCTTGGTTGCTTGACCTGAGAACAGAGAACACACAAAAAAAAAGGATTAAGATTTTTACTTTGAGGTCCAATGAAACAAAACAAGAAAAATAAAACAGGCATCTTGAAGAAAAGCAGCTAAACAACATCTCTGGTAAACTCCGTCCTGATGCGTTGTGCATTCTTTATCACCAGCTGTGTGCAATCAGCTGCAATATATTTCTTGCCCGGTGTATCATTTCAACTCACGATGCCCCCGTGTGCAGCCTTAGTTTCTATTTTCAGATGTTAACTAGCAATAGAAAAAAATAAAACACACACACACACACACACACACACACACACACACACACACACACACACACACACACACACACACACACACACACACACACGTGAGCGCCTAACAAACGCTAGGGCATGCAATGTGATCCCAGACTGGATTGCCATGGAAACGTATCAGAATGTGGCTGAGTGCCTAGGTTGCTGTGTGTACGTGTATGTGTGTGTGTGTGTGTGTGTGTGTGTGTGTGTGTGTGTGTGTGTGTGTGTGTGTGTGTGTGTGTGTGTGTGTGTGTGTTTGTGTTCATTATGAGAACAAGTTTCCAGCCTTTGGAGTGACGCCTTTTATGGCTCGTCATGACTTGTTTTGGGGTTAAACACCGTGATCATGTGATCAGCGGGCCGACGACGAGCACAAGGAAGTGTTTGTCGAAGAGAGACCATGCGCCTTTTTATTTTTTTTTTTTTACTTTTCTTTTTTTTTTAATCACAGACATTGCTATAAATTCTCATTCCACTGCTTTAATGTTGCTATGGCGACCAGCTCCCATGGGCTACGCAATTAAAGTCGCACCGTTTCTTTACAGCTGCATTTTGTTATCTTGGCCAGCAAAGTATGATGAATAAAACATTAGTAAATGGACAACAGATTCTTGCTGTTAACTAAGATTTTTTGTTGTTGTTGTTGCTAGACGCAGTGTGTGTGTGTGTGTGTGTGTGTGTGTGTGTGTGTGTGTGTGTGTGTGTGTGTGTCTGTGTGTTTACTTACGCTATCATCTTAATTTCTTAATATCAATAGCTTATTTACTTTTACTTTTATCTTATTTTCTTCTCCTGTTTTTGCCTGTATCTGATTTCTTCTCACAGATCTCATTTGAAATTGATCTGAAAAGCTTCCATCATCCTCACATGCCTGTTTGGGTTCATCTATATTGGTAAAACACATAAAAAAAACGACAGTGAAGCATTCCAACATCTCTGATTTGCGGGGTCTTTATGAGGCGTAATTATGACGATATCACACCGTATCAGCAACGATGTAAATCTGCAGAAGTGCTAATGCTGTTAATCCCATAAATCACTCCGATGACTCATCTCACACTGGGCTGATGGGCCCTGAAAGGGAGGTATTTGGCGCTCTGATGGTTACAGGAATTGACGGACAGTCTCCCGGGACGGTCGAGGCAGAGTTCAGGTTTCGGTAGGTGGTGGTGATGATGAGGGGAGGAAGGGAGGGGTTCGGTCATGCACATAAATTCGCCATTAATAAATGTCACTTCTCTCCTGCCGCTGAAAATAAAAAAAAGAAAGAAGGGCAAGAGGAGGAGGAGAGTGTGCTGGGAGGGGGAGACGAGGCGAGAAGACATTCATGTCGGGGAGACAGAAGGTGAGAGGAGCAGATGACGCCGGTGCACTTTTGGGAGGAACTCGCCGACGCCGCACGCGGCCCGCTCTGGGACTCTGGATGTGCTGCAGCGACAGATGTGAAGGTTTCACCCTCAACGAGGAGTGAGTCTGCTCACTGAGACACATGTGTGCAGACAAGGATATGTTCCCCCTCATCCCCCTGGTACTCTTCTGCATCAGCTCTCTGGTTTATACACTTTCAGTCATGCACACTCACACGCACACACACACACACACACACACAAGCTTATTTGGGAGTTGTCACACACAGATGAGAGTGTGACAACTGTTGGGTGCTTGGAGAAAATTCCCGGGAAAGACTGTCATGTCATAGGCTTAATTCAAAGAGTGGGTGGAGGGGGTGGAGGGGGTGGAGGGGCGGGCCCACCTGTGGGTGCCACGGTCGCTCCGTGTGATTAGAGGCGCTGCAGGAGAGGAAGGATATTTTTTTTTTTTTTTGAGGCTGTGATGTGGGATTTGCATGAGCTGTCAATCATCTCCGTCTTCATCCTGAGCTTCCATGGCAACGTTGGTCTGAATTCCATCTTTTGCAGTTGTGGTTTTTTTTCTCTTTCTTTTCTCTGAAAGCCTTTCAAGTGTTGGTGTTTATCACTCCAAACAAACACCTCACTGTGGAAGTATTCCGGCTTCCCCACTCGAGTCCTAATACCCGGTATTATCTTTGCTAACAGGATCATGCTTACTGTTTCAGATGAAGGGCGGCGTGAGGAGCACACCGACACAGATTATCTCCTTCCATTCCCCCGGCTTTGTCGCTGAGAATGGAGGGAGTCCTTCTCCGTCTCCTTTCATGCTCGCTGCCTCACACTCGAGCTAAAGGTCTAACCGTTTTTTATCAGGGACCCGAGATAACTCCGTCCATTCTACAGGACACTATACTTATTATACTCAAGTAGCCACCTAGTTAAATCGCTGGAATGGGACTTTATGGTTCAAGAGAGGAAATATGAGAAAAGATTAGAAAGACATCTCGTCCTTCTCGGGTAAAACATGATCAAACGCCCCTAGAACGGATATATATGTAGATCTCAACTCCTGGCTCTCTGTAGATCTCTATATAATCTTTATTAACTCGTTGTAGATTGAATGGACAGGCTGTGTATGCTGTAATCCAGAAATAGTTGATATGAAATCCATGTTTTTTTGACAAACTCTGGTGCAGAATTTGGCTCCATCGTCTCACAACGATAGATGATAGATTCAGTGATGATAGATTCAGTGATAGATTCAGGCAAAGTGTGACCAAAATAGCTGTGTTTTACAAATAGCTAACTATTGAGCTGTAAACAAGTGGGTTACATATCCTGATTACACATAAAATGTTGTATAATGTTAACGTCAATATGCTTGGTATGAGCCTTTTGTGGTTCTCTCACATGAACACAGACTCCTGTGTATTCTGAATAAGAACTATTACCTTCAGATGAACGATTCAAAAAGATTTAAAAAGGGGTTAAGATCTCACAACAGACCTCTTATTCTCCACTTCCAGCTCTTTGCACATCTTAACGTCATTAAAATCACAATATGAAAAATACTATTCTAAAAAGATGTTACAGTTTTGTGTGACATTAACCATAGTTGAATCCCAATAGTGAACAAGTTATTGTATAAACAACCGCTTTAAAATGTCTTTCCTGCCAACATCTATGACACTACTCATTTATGTTTTTTATGGTTTATGATTTCTTTCTTTTTATGATGATGCCTTATGTCTTTTCTTGTTTGTAATGTTTGTATTGTCTTCTTTGTCTTTGTGTGTAATCTGTTAGAATCTTTGGCTACACATTGTTTGTATTCTTCACAGCACGTTTGCACTTTTGTCCCAAGAAAAAAAAATGTCCCCTTGGAGACAATAAAATCCATCTTATCTTGCCTTACTTACTCATGGGGTCAGCGGCGGGGTTCTCACACAGCTCGGTCTTGGCCTCTCCGTTGGGCCTCTCGTTGGGCTTCTGCGACAGACGCGACGACATGGTGGCGGCTGTGACCACGGCCTTGAAGCTACGCTTCCTCTTCTGCACGTTCATCTCAGGGTGGAAGATGATGATGTACACCTTGGGCATGTAGAGCATGCCCAGTGCTACCGAGGCACTGAGGTTCATGGAGATGGTCAGCGTGGTCGTCTGGATGTACAGCTGGAAGAAAAAAAAGCACGTGTGAAACATGATTTTTAATACAGACTGGAATAACAACAAACAGAGTATGAACGAGTTTCTTTTCTGTGAGATGTGGCAGTTCTATGAGGCCGACATTTTAAAAACCTTATCTAGAAAAATGAGAGACAATACGGGGATGATGGCTCAACATCTGTGGCTTATTACAGAACAGTCACCCCGTCGAGCACAGTGATGAGGCAAAAACCTATTAATAACCATCGGCTGATAACAAATATGAGCATCCAGCGAAAAAAGAAAAAGTTGCTGAGTTTGGAGAAACTCCTCCACAAAGGGCCTACATCATTAGAGGAAGTGTTAGTTTGACTAATACAATACAAACCCTCCTGATAACAACAGATCATTCTTGCCTCTTTTGTAATCGTACATTATTATCAGATATGTAGGTGGCGTGGATATTTTCTCCGTGTAGCTGTTGGAGAAAAAGGAGCATCCATGCGTACGGTAACATAATCCAGCAGCATTTATTAAAGCCTGACCTGCAGCTACTCAGTCAAGTCGAAAAGACGGCTCAAGCGTGCTAATGACAATAGCAGAAGCATCGCCATGACTTTATCAAAATGTCCTCACATGGCCTACTTTCTATGGAAACTGTCCGTGACTTGTTCCAGTCACCTCTGATGTCACATCTTTCATCTCAACCACTCAAGCATTCATCATACTGATCTATAGCCGCGGAGCTACTTCCTCCTCCACCACCAATTCCTCTAGCCAGTTTGATTTCAATGTAAATTCCCTCCATGAACACTGCATCAGTGGTCTACAGTTGTTTTTAGTTCATGCAGCTCTGTACGTGGTGGAGTGCCGCCTGTGAAAGGCTCTCACTGCGTTAAGTGGTAAGATCATTCACAAGATTTCCATTCATGTGAGCCCCACACAGGTACGTTCTCTTAAACGCCTTCTCCGTAAACAAAAAAAGAAATCCTCCTCAGAGGTTACGTAACACATTCGACATTGATGTGTGGTAATTACAAGCTTACATAACCCAGATTTAGGTTAACACAAATTTCATAGCCACTTCATCAAGCGCCTGTGATTTTAACTAAGAGGTGGTCGAGGGCAGCAATTCAGCACCAAAGAACCTCTTGTTTTTTCTTTTTGTCGTGTAAGGGTCTTGGAGGAGAAAGAATCGCTTCAAGAGGGCACCTTATGGTTTCAAGAGCAGATCACCAAAGCCCTCCTCACTAATCTACTGCACTTGAAAGCTTCAGATGTCACTCATGCGCTGCCAGCCACCGGTGATGTGAGCGGAGTGGAGCAGACGATTGTAAACACATTAGCCGCCACAGTGTATCCGCCGAGCAAGAGAGAGAGGGAAACGCTCGGCGACTCAGTGAGGGGAAGAAATGTCACCATTTGCATGCAGTTTTCTTTCCTTGGTAAATAAATAGCACGGCTAATGGTGATTTTCCTTTCGTACAAGACGGGGCTCATTTGCATGCCGGTCATGCCTTTGTCTCCCAATCATTCAGACGCCTGATATCATCTACATGCCGGCACACTCAACAGCCACTTTCCTCCCTCCATCACCCTGCTGCTTCTGTGTGGAGCAGCATCAGAGGCAGTAATCTGGCAGGCGCACCATGCATTAATAACTGTATGAATATCACAATGCATTCGGTGCACTCTGTTCTGTGTCACTCCAGGCTGGAGGCAAAGCGGAAATGTTTTTTTTTTTTATATAAATCTTGTGTCTGTGCTGTGAATTCGATATTTGGGGCGAACGATCAAAAAGCATCTTGGCGTCAAAATACGACCACAAGAGAATTAACCCCCCTTGTGCTGTGTGTTTTTTTTCCGTGTTTGGTAGTTGGTAACCTGGTCTGGTATCCATAGCAACACTACAGAGTTTGGTGCGTCCAACTAAAAGCGTCTGGAATAAGCTTTTAATGAGATCCTGAAACCTTGGACGCCGCAACGCTGACCCTATCAGAACTGATTTATTGACCATGCAGGAGAGTTGATTCATCACACAATGAGTATTAGGTGCACACACACACACACACACACACACACACACACACACACACACACACACACACACATAGACAACATAAAGATATGTAGGCTTTTTCACTCCCTCTAAAACAGCGACACATGCGCACAAACCGAAATCCTGTTTCTTTTTGCCTCTAATCACCGAGACAGGGTTCTCCATTGTGCCTCCCGATGAGCTTGACCCAAATTTTTTCGCAGCCCCTCTCACCGCCCGAACTCCAATGTTTAGCTTGTCACAGAACATCCATAATTAAATCCTGTTGCTTTAACATAAATAAATACATGAAGTCATTTTTCAACAACTGCTTGGCAACTCTCTATTTATAGCGTAATGATTTATTAACGTCCTCATCAAGAGTCAAATCGAAACGGATGCTTTTGAATTTTACAACTCTCTGACAAGCAGCATCCAGCTACAACAAGCGACATGTCTTCCATTTAGACAAAAAGCTGTCGAGGGTAATCCTCATAATTATGCCCACCAGGGATATACTTACTGCAAAAGGCAATTTAGTCGGGTATGGTGGAGTACTATAAATGTACACAGTGATAAGGACTCGATTCAATAAGTGACAATTAGGAGGCTCTCGGCCCAGTTGGAGAATGCCTTCAGTAATGGATCCAGGGGATTTGCAGTCTCCTCTCAACTACCTGGATGTCTCGTTGTGTTGGGTGGCCTACTTTCTAGCCGGGCTCATGTCATGAGTAACTCTGTCTGGCTGTGTACCGCACCAAGCCTCTACTCCATATAGCTGTAGGAGTAGGTAAATGGACTTGCATTAGTATAAAGCCTTTCTAGTCCTCCCACCACTCAAAAGCACTTTACATTACACACCAGCAAACGGGAGCAATTTGAGGTTCAGTGTCTTGCCCAAGGACACTTTGACATGGATTGGAGGAGAGTTGGGATTGAACCGCCAATCTTCTGATTGAAAGACGACCTGCTGTACCTCTGGAGCCACAGCCGCCATCTTGTCGTCTTTGTTGCTTGTGGTTGGGATGAATTTGTGGGGAGCAGAATTTAAGACGATCACCGCCCGCAGTCGACCTGCTGGACCCAACGCTACCGAGGTAGGAGAGCCGAGATGGAAGCTAAGCTAACCTAGCTAGGATTTACGGCTACTCCACTACCCAGTCTGCTCCTGGCTGACATCTGGTCACAGGATATTCAGGCTAACTCAGCAACGGGAGGTCAGTGACTGTTGTGCCCACATCTCTACGGAGACCTGACTCCATCGTGGCGTCCTGGATAAAGCTGCATTTGACGGGCAAACCACAGGACAGAGCGCTGGAATCTGTGTTTACATCAATGATGCTTGGTGCTCAAACATTGACAAAGTCGATGGACAGTTTTTCCCTGATGTTAGTTTTTTTAATTAGGATGTCAGGACTTCGGCCTTATTATCTGTTAAGATTCCTCCCGATGGAAGTTCAAAAAATGCGGAAATGGGAAAGCACTTTGTTTGTAGTGTATCATAAAAGGAACTACAGCTGCATTGTACAACCCTGTGTTGCATAATTAAGACTTAAATTATCCTTGAATCCTTGCAGTAATAGGTTGTGACACACAGCAGCACGCTTCCTGTGTTGGAACTAGTCATTAATAGTGAAATCAATCTGACATGTTTCCTCGACATGATTCGTTGTAAGGCATTGTTTGCACCAGTCTTCATGGTGATGTGTTTGCTGCTCTAATCAGGGCCTGTATTCATCAAGTGTCACTCATCAAAGGCCTGTAATTCTATGGGTGGTGCATTTTTGGTCCAACCTAGACAATGGCTGGATGGTTGAATAGATATATTTATAGATTGATAGATGTATAGATAAATAGATTGATGTATAGATAGATGGATGGATAAATGGATAGATGAATGTATAGATGGATAGATGTATAGATAGATGGATGGATAAATGGATAGATGAATGTATAGATGGATAGATGGATAGATGGATGGATAAATGGATAGATGGATGTATAGATGGATAGATATATAGATAGATGGATGTATAGATGGATAGATATATGATAGATAGATAGATAGATAGATAGATAGATAGATAGATAGATAGATAGATAGATAGATAGATAGATAGATAGATAGATAGATAGATAGATAGATAGATAGATAGATAGATAGATAGATAGAAGGATGGATGGACAGACAGATGGGCTTGAATAAGTCTGTTAGCACTAATGGTAAAAGCGTATTATCTTTCTTAACTTAAGAAATGATGCAATATTTAGGTGATAATAGATATTTTGTCAACGCTTGTTGATTTGACTAAACTTATAAAAAAGGTTCTGTTTTGAAAAAAAGAAGCAGAAACTGGTGTCCTCACAACCCTTTTTGGTTACGAGGAAAATGCAGCTTTTCAACAGTGAATTTAGACCGTAATAAATCAAAACTCTCAAACTTTGCAAACCTTATCTTCTTGAGGCGAGATAAAAATCTAATATAGAGTCTTGTATTTTTTTCATTATTCATTTATTTCAAGTTATGGAAGAGCTACAATAATTGAGAGATGTCTTTACGATGTTACGGTTTATTCCTCCAGACTGAGTTACATTACAGAAATACATTTTACTCCCACCTGCAAAGGACATGAAGTGGAAGATTTGATGTTCTCAGTGGAGAGGCGTGACGCAGCCCACAGAGGATTTCCAACATTACTGCTGTGTGCGCAACACTGAACAATGGATGCAGTTTGTGCGTGGCATGTTTTGTAAAGCCGTGTTGTTGGAAAAGGGCTGATATGATATAATTTTACGCAGGAAATAACTGTTATTCCAATTTGCATTCATTTTCACTGTTTACTTGAAGTCTGCTATGTAAAGACGTTCTGAAAAATACCATTATAAGATGCTGTTAATTCATTTTAACATCATATTTTTGCATATTACCTGGTGAATTTGTTATTTGCCCATACACATAAATACTCATTGTAAGCTCGTCTAATACTCCAAACCGCAACTGTGAGGAAAAGTGCAATATGTCATCATAATTTCTGCTCTGAGTGACTCTTACTTAATACATGAATAATAGATAAATAAATCCTCTTCATCTTGAAGGATGTTCAATATCTATTTTCAAACTTAAGCCTACAACTTTTACACTTGACCACTTTCAGCTTTTTTCCTGCAGTCTGCCTCTGCTGCACTCTGCTCAGGGTTTTAACTTCCAAGCATAAAACATTTTAAAAAGGCAGAATTTCACATATTCATTTCAAAAGACTCTGCATCTCTGCAATAATTGTCAAGTCCAACTCCCTTCAAGTGCAGTTGTTTTTTGAGGACGAGACGGGAGGATTAGAAGTTGCAATTTTCTTTTTTACTTGCTGAAAGCTGGAATGAAAAAGTATTCGCTGCGTATAGTTAGTCATTACTAATGACTCATGGCAGCGCGGTCTCTCTTCAAGAGGGCTCGTTGGCACACGAAACATCTTACAAGAACCTAAGTGGTTTCTGTACACGTATTGAGGTGTGTTCCTTTTCATTCCATGAAGTTCTCCTTTGAGCGTGACTGGATCTTGTGGGTGTTTTATTAGAAAGTGTCTGTCTAGATCATTTTCACCGAAGGGAAAATGTTTCATTATAACATAACTCTACTCTTCTGAAATGTAAGAAACGCTCGGTTTTTTGGGGTCAAAGATGTTCCCACATAAGAGACTTCCTGTGTTCAGTGACAGCAAAAATTTGCAGTCATGTATAAACATTTTTGGGGGACTTTGTTAACGCTGTTATGTTCATGTCTTTGTCATCTGATTGCTCAAAGGTGCGTTTGATTCGCAGTCCTGGAGTTTGTTTCAAAAGTCGGTTGATCTCCAGATCTGAGGTCAGCTGAATTTGGATGCTGGTGGCTCTCACAGTCATTAACTTGAGAGTGTTGAGTAGTCAACTGAGCACATGCAGGTGCACGGGCGGGGCGGGCGGAGGGGGGAGGTAGAGGCTCTGTGATCTTTTGTTTCCATTTTACGCATGGCTGCACTCCACACGAGTTTGAATGGACAAAACAAAGGGGAGGGGGGGAGGGAGTCACAGGTGTGGAAAACAAGGGCATCTAAATGGTGTCGAGTTGAAGAAAGAAGTCACAACTTCTGCTGACAATGAAATGAAACAAAACAACATGTGGTCCAACAGCTCTGAATGGTTTTGGATGATCACTGGCAGCTGGTTTCATATCATGCCGGTGTTTGTCATAAATCTTTTGATATTGGACAACCTGGGTTGAGAGAGATTATTCAAAAGTCGAGGTACTTATAAAGTGAGGATATAGTCGAATGACTCACATTGGATCGCAATTTAGCCTCCACGGTTCATTAACATGCACACACACAACACACACACAGCATCAATCTCATTTAGGGAAACACGTCATACTCTGAAAATTACACCCACCAAAGGGGCAAACGATCAGCTCCACAATATGCAAACAAGGGCCAAACCGCTATCAAAATGCCTGTAGCTAGCTGAAAACATCACATTTCAGCAGGTCAAAGGGTTATTTCAGCACCGAGGGTTTACCAGGGGTGCAGTTATCTGTTAGTGAGCTAATGTCAGCAGCATAGACTGTATATAGGAAGTGGGCGTAGTCTTGTTTGTCCTGTTTTTTTTTTGCAACCAGTGAACAGAAGTGACCATATTTGGCCATAAACTGCATTGGTAGCTCCGCCCTAAAGCATACCCTGCTTTATGGTCTGTTTGACTCTAAATGGAGCATCATTTACTAAATGAACATCATGCTGTATTGAAGAAGACTTGAAACTAGAGATTGAGACCATAAACTCATGTTTACAATGTTTACTGAGGGAATAAATCAAGAGAGAAGTAGAGTCATTTTCTCATAGACTTCTATACAACCAGAGGAGTCGCCCCCTGATGGACATTAGAGAGAATGCAGTTTTAAGGCACTTCATCATTGGCTTCACTTTTCAGACCCGGAAGTTGTCGCCCGGTTAGAAGTAACTGTAGTTAGCTAAGGCATTTGCATAAAATACTGCATGGCTTTCTGAGTTATCCACATTCCACTATAACACAGGTTTTATACTGTCAAAATTATTTAGCTTAACTTACAGAAATATAGTAAACCTAAAGCTGACATATAGACAAAATGCGTGCTGCACACCTAACTTTAGATACTGAGTGTCAAGGATCCCACCGTTCCCCATTCTTCCTGCTGATGCTTCACTTTTGTCTCGTTATAAGGCTCAGTTCTCTTGGTTTGACAGCTTATACAAACTTAGTTCTGGATTCTTTAGCGTGTTGGTAGTGCAACCCATCACACAGCAGCTTTTTGGCATTTAAAATGTACTCTATCTATATCACCAATGACACCAATATGTTTAGTGAAGTATTCATGAAGGCATATGTGAAATGTTGTGATGAATGTGTGTTTCTGCTGAAAACTTGAAGTATAAGTATGCTGAAATGATGTACTGTGTAGCCTCACTTCACCTTAACTACACTGCAGCTTCTACAAAGGATATGAAGGAGACATGCAAAGGCACTTCTCACTTGTGGCGGCTGGGAAGTTGGCAGAAATGCGCCCACGAAGGCCATTACACCAGGACGCTGTGGTGTGAGCTGGAGGTGAGTGTGAGACAAGAGCCGGTGTGAAGAAAGAGTTAACTGCATAAAGGGGCAAAGATAAACACATTACTGCCTCGCTAGTCGCTGCGAGTAACATAATGAACTCCTAATCGCTGCTGAGGGTGTAATTCATCTATGAAATCAGCAGCAAATTGAGATGAGGAAAATCAGTTTCTGATCCATCTCATGCGGCAGCTTAGCGGGGAGGATATTGAACGGCGTGCCTCTCAGAAGGTTAGGAGCAACACTTTCCTGTCAGCATCGATATTCTGTCAGTGGGAAACTTCCCCCCTCTGCTCCTCCGCGGCGTCTCGTACTCGCGGCCCGCCGAGCATCACGAGCATCACACCAGTCCAGACGGTGAATCTGTATTCTGTGGGGCGCTCGCCAGATAAGCAATGACTAGAGCGTCGGGTCAGAGTGTCATATTCTCAATCAGCTCCAGTAACACCCGGTGTCAAATGCTTTGTTGAGTGGAGCGCTGCTGTCAGGCGATGGAATGTGTTGAATCAAACTTCTATTTAGCGTCCCCGTTCCTCCAGCTCATCATCCTCATCCTCCTCTTCCTCAAACCCCTCAGCCCACTCGTCTCCTCCTCCAGAATAAGGCAGGACAGTGTGTGTTGAGCCCAAGGCGAGTGAGAGTTAAGATAATGGCATCTGGAGCTGCTGCCACCCCCCCCATCCGAATCGCTCCTCAGGCGTTTCTGGATTCTGGTGCTTAACATCAACCCCTTCCTCCGCCTTTCTATGCCTATTTCTGTCTGCGGTGGTTCTAGTGTGGGTTTCCAAGCAAATCGGAGCCATGCAAACGTGAAATCAAAAGAAAATGAACCCATAACTTATACAGTTAAATGTGCTGTGTGTGTGTGTGTGTGTGTGTGTGTGTGTGTGTGTGTGTGTGTGTGTGTGTGTGTGTGTGTGTGTGTGTGTGTGTGTGTGTGTGTGTGTGTGTGCTCTCCCTTTATGTACTGTTGGTGTTTTCATTTTGTGTTTGTACACATATGCATGTGGTGGGACCAGATAAAAACGGGGCCGAAGGAATGAAAGGGAAATTTGTGAGAGGAGGGAGAGAGACAACACAAAGAGAGAGAGAGAGAGAGAGAGGGAGAAAGCCACAGAGAAGGAAATGACTCACCTTCTCAGCCGACTGGGCCGTGCCAAAGAAAATCGGGATGAAGGCCAGCCAGACTATGCAAGTGGTGTACATAGTGAAGCCGATGGGCTTGGCTTCGTTGAAGTCCTCCGGTACGTCCCTGGTCTTGATGGCGTAGATGGTGCAGGTCACCATCAGCAGGATGCTGTAGCCCAACGAGCAGATTATCTGCAGGTCTGTGATGTCGCACTTGAGCACGCCGCGGGCCAGCTTGGGGTTAATGGTTTTCTGCTCGTCGTAGTCGATGATGGTGTTCGGAGGGTCCACGGCGAACCACACCAGCACGCCCAGCAGCTGCACGCAGATCAGGCTGGAGGTGATGGCGATCTGGGAGGTGGGGCTGATGAAGCGCGGTGCCGTGACCGTCTGCTTGCCCTGCTCGAAGATCCGGTAGATGCGGTTGGTCTTGGTGAGCAGCGCCGCGTAGCTGATGCACATGCCCAGGCCCAGGAAGATCCTCCTGAAGGCGCACACGGCCACGTCGGGTTTGGCGATCATGAGGAAGGTGATGATGTAACACAGGAAGATGCCAGTTAGCAGCACGTAGCTCAGCTCTCGGCCCGACGCCCGCACGATGGGGGTGTCGTTGTGGCGCACGAACGTCGCCATGACGAAGATGGTGGCGATGATGCCGAGCATGGCCAGGAAGACGGGGATGATCGCCCAGGGGGAGTGCCACTCCAGCTTGACGATGGGGATGGGCTGGCAGGCGGTCCTGTTGGGGTTGGGCCTCATGTTGTAGGCACACAGTCTGCAGGAGGTCTCGTCGTACTGGTACTGGTAGCCGTCGCAGAGCTCGCAGTGCCAGCAGCACGGCATGCCCTTTACCCTCTTCTTCCTCTCTCCGGTCTTGCAGGGCAGACTGCACACAGAGATGGGCACCTCCTGCTCCCCATCTGGCCACTGAAGCTCCTCCAGCTGGTGGAGAGATGACACACAGCACAGGGAGATAAGAACTGATGAAAAACCATGTGGATGAAGAGAAACACCTGAATCTTGGCCGTGATTTAACCTTCACAACTTATTGAGCCGTTAATTACTATATTATGCTCCTCATGAGGTTATTTGCAAGAACGGAGTACAATGCTATCTTTGCAAAAAGCAGAAAAAATTGTAAACCCATTCAAGATAAAAAACAATTAGCCTAACACAGTACTTCTTTCTTTCCAATTTCTTAGAAGGATTGCCTTTTTCTAATACTTGAAAGTAATTGAAATCACCATGGCAACAGATTCTACCTTTGTTCAGTGAAATAAAAATAAAGGAACGAGAGACGCAAACGACATTATGTTTTAATACAGAAGCCGGTGAGCTATGAAATATGTGATGATAAGGAAGGAGAATGGCACTTTGGGATTGCAAAATGCCTCTTTTAGAGTTTGCCGAGCTGTTTTCTATTTGTGATCTTTTGTCATCAAAATGAACAGTGCGGTATACAGACGCACTGAAGAACTATCTGAAACTCCAATCCAAAGAAAAAGGCCCCGCAGTGTTTCATGGTTTAAACTCACACTGTAATCTCAATGTATAAAGTCAGCCTGAAAAAAAAGGCTGTGAAGAAATGGAATTTTTTAGGGCTCTTACATATTTTGTTCGGGAGTTAAGAAAGGCTTTCATAATTCTCTGAGCTGATCTTTTGATTTGTGATGAAAGTGTACTGATCCGTGGCCTTAAAGCACCACAAGATTAATGATTCTCCAACATGGCAGTTTTACAACAAACTAAAAGAAACAAAAATAGAGAAAACGTACATATTCTAGTAGTATGATGGTTTTTATTGTACTCTAAATCTGCTCGATACTAGATTTAAAAAGGTGCTTTGAGAGTGTGAAACACCCTACATTGAAATCATAGTGTCAAAGCATTAAACTACATTTGAAAGGAACACAATTTAATTGCCTTGATGTGAGGTGAGTTCGTTGCTTAAAGGAACCCTGTGGAGTTTCAGAACTTCAATAACGTATCGAGCGTTCCTTTGTGAGTGTGTCCCCGTTTTGCTCGTCTCATGTATGTTCACAAGGGCGTACGTGCACACAAGTGACATAATCCGCAGTCCTGCCAACAGCTTCACACTGTTACACACATCTACAGGTGGCACTGATGTGCCAAGACACACAGCGATGTGCCAGCAGCAGAGGCAAGGAGGAAGAAGGCTGCACGCTAGCAAACAGGCTGTGCGTTCCAATGCTATTTGGTATGCAAGAAAAAAATCTAGTATATGTCTCAATACACAGTACGTCAAATGCAGTATGCCTAAATGCACAAGGATGCATCAGGTTACATTTTGCAGTATGAAAGCCTGCTTTTCTGGCTGTTCTGACCCACAATCCTCTCTGCAGTGGTTATATGAGCAAGAGGGTCAAAGATCAAGGTGCGCTGTTACGAGGAAGTAGTTTGTCCCAATTTAATGTATACTGAATTTAACAGCATGTGCTTAGTAAGAGCAGTTGCAGTATTTACTGAAAGAAAAAAAAGAAAATATATATACGATTTGGAACGCAGTCATAGATCTATTAAATACTAAATCGGTTTTGGTAAATATTTTATGAGGAAGGTCAGGCATTCATCACCTTTGTTAAACATCAAGGACGCACACAATGCATCTTAGAGAGTAACAGGAAACACGTAAAGCACACTAAACTGTAATAATAACTATTTTTATGTGTCCAAAAATACTCCATAGGGCACCTTTAAAGTGACGTACTTCTTATTCCTGCTGAGACTGTGATGAAAAGGTTGATACCACTCTCATGTCTGTTAAATACGGAGCTGTACAGCAGCTAGTTAGCTTAGCTTAGCATGACTAGAAGCATGAGGAAACAAACTGCCCTGACCTGATCCAGAACCTCCATGGCTCTCTAATTAGCATGCATCTAGTTTGCTAATCCATATTAAAAAAAAACACAGCTAGTTGCCTGGCAATGTCACAGTGGGTGTTCGACTTAATGAAGTCTAATAGTCTGTTAAGCCACCACGTTTTAGTTTTACACTTCTTTTGTACTGATTGAACGGATGAGACATAGCATGCTAATTAGAGAGCGTTAGAGGTGCAGGTAGGTAGATGTTTCTGTTAAACTGAGCCGGCTCTTTCATAGCATACAGACATGAGCGTGGCGTAAATCTTTTCGTCAAATCTCAGCAATAAAAGTACAAATATTCCTTTAAAATTGCATTTTTTTCCCCTCTCTGCTCATGTTTTGATTTCTGTGGCGTGAAATGAAATTCAAACCCTCGTGAGATCGACATTAAACACAAGGACTGACCACCGTCTCACCACTTGAACCTGCACACTCACAACACACATAACTCATGTTACTCTGAAACATAAACGTCGAGAGATAAAGAAAAAATATAGAAATCAGAAGCTCCATCAGGGTACAAATATCTTCGCATACAACAGGAATCCAGCCAAGGATACTAACAGCAACGCCTCCTCCAAATGTGGCAACTGCCAATAATTGCAGATACAGAGCTGCACTTCTGCAGCACACACACACACACACACACACACACACACACACACACACACACACACACACACACACACACACACACACACACACACATGTGTGTGTGTGTGTGTGTGTGTGTGTCATGTGTACCTGTATGACAAATGTGTTGCTTCTGCGGTGTCTGGATAGATTATCATCTGCCATTTATCTGGGGGCATGAAGGTGCCATTTGTTATTTGGACAATGAATGGTGCTCTCTGGAAAACCTCCCGATTACACACAGTGTGGAAACAGTAATGAGACCAACAGCTCTGTTGCCATGGAGACCGGAAGCAAGATTTTTGACACCTTGGACTCATGCGGCTGCCATAGTTTTCCATTTGGGGCTCTTTGCTTTGGTTGTTTTCATTTTGAAATCTAATTAGAGCTTCAGCGAGCGTTACGTTGAGCTATCGATAAACGGAAAAAGGATATATAAAGGATAAAAACCTCCGATTAGTTTGCTCCTTACGTGTTACTGAACAAAGTGATGGCTGTTGCATTGGAATATAGTTGATCTGCAACAGCGTTTTAGTTTGTAATCACACTAAAACTGAGTGCAGCACAAATCTCCGGCAGCAGACGCTGTTCCACCTGTGCCACTCGATCCATTCAGTTGAGTTTAATTCTTGAACCAGAAAGCCATTATGCAAATGTTAACTCTTCTGTATGTAAATCTCCTGTTTTTTATGTGTAATCAGAGTTACATAGAAATTGTTTCATCCCATCATAAAGCATGGGCAGTTTTCAAACCATGTTTGCCTTGAAGTAGAATAAAACTCATCTGTTTCTTTATTGTCCGCATGAATCAGCGTGGCCCGTTCCTGTGTTGTGACAGTGAGATCCATCATTGTGGCGACAAACCAACACCTCGCACCAATAAAAGCAGCGCAGCAGCTGTCTTCCAGCTCCACACCTGACCTGATATTAGACATTTTTTTTTTTTTTTTTTTGTAGGTAGTTATTTAAAGCTCTCCCATGAAACGAAAAATTCCCCACATCCGTGTTGTTATCTCATGGCTTCTGCTATCTTTTGAATGTGTACGTTCACATATTTTTTCCTCTTAGAATCCTTCAGGCTGCTGTCGTGGGTGTAGCTTACATTCCGTCAGACAAGATGTGATCATAGATTTAGAGTTTCATCATGTACAGCAAAAGCTAGCAGAGCACCAGGAGTAACATGGTAGACGAATATTTAGGTTTCTGCTTCCAACAACACCAACATCTTCAGCGGCTCTCTGCTGCCAAAACACTGAACATATATGATTTGACACTTGGGTTAAAAAACGTGTTTTTCTTTTCCTCCCACTCCTCCACAGTCAGTGCTCAAAAACTATGCAGTGGGAGAAGAGTGATCAAAACCAAAGAGTTAGGTCTGTTGTTAATTGTCGTTCTTATTTCTACTCTCTCACTTTCTTCTATTGTATTGAACTCTCAAATAAAGCCCTCACAGCTTTAGTCCTGCTCTAACATCCTTTCACAGGTTGAAACATATCAAAAGCCTTTTTTAACAGAATTCAAAATGTGACTGACTAAAATTACCACATTGTTTCACCTTTCACACATTGATTTTTAAACCTTTTGTTGGTTTTTTTCTCTTTTTAAAAGCAGCCGTTTGATAATCTTTCATAAAAATCCATGTTTTAATTATGAATATAAAAGTATTTTGAGCTACTGACTGTAGGACTTTGGAATATAGTTAACATTTGGCTTACATTAATAGGCAACACATCAACTGAAATGTGTGTGAGAGAATGTTTATCTATTCACTGTTGGAGGAAGAATATTACACCTGAAGAATTTTTGAACATTCATCTTCTGAGTAGAGCGTAACACTTCCTTTTTCTCACCAACATGCACACTAGATTATTATCTTTGCACCTAAAATACACCAATTAGGCTCAAAGTGAAACGTGTCTGCAGCTGAGCTCTCTCCGCATTTGAGATTCAAATAACGCCCCCATCCCCCCCCCCCCTTTGTCACACAAGAGATGTCAATTTTTTCCATGCTTGTACATCTTTTGCATTACTGAGCATAGACATCCTGTTTAGACACAGAAGCTTTTCAACAACCTATTCGTCTGACGCTTTGTGTGTTTCAGTGCATCGTCATACCCTGAGCTGCAGGTTCTCCACCCAGTGTCCTACCACCTTATACTCTGGGGTGGAGGAGTTGGTCATCTGGAACTGGAACAGGTCGTAGCGTCCTGGAGCATCGCCGTTCTTGTTGAACACAACCAAGGTGCCGGCGCTGCCTGTACAGAGCGAGAGAGAGAGAGAGAGAGAGACAGAGGAAAATGTAGTGAAAAAAAAAAAGGAGAGGGGGATGAAAAAGTGTTAGACTCTGGGGTGACAGAGTGCAGCACCTCTTCTGATAAAAGGAAAAACATGAACTTAGACCACACTAAGGACCACAGAGTGCTACAGTCTGCTCCTCCCTGTTCAAACCTCCAATCATAATGACCTATATATCCCACCTTTATGGTAATCACGTACAGGAAAGGAAGCTCCCTACTGACTAATACAACACTTCCTCACCTGCTTCCTATGCATCATCACGGCTGCACGACGGCCTCTGGAGATATTCAATTCATATGTGACCTCTCGGGCCAGTGCTCTATTATCAGAAAAATATGGAGAAAAAAAAACTGCCTCCTCGGGTCAAAAGCAATGCATTCCAATTACACAGTGGACAACGGCAGGGGAGGCAGGGAGGATAAACAGGTCAGCCAAAGCATCATACGGTCCCCATCTGCTCCCAGAGTGCAGCAGCCTGTCTCAAGCAGAGCCCTGAAGATTTCACTAATTAGCTCAGAGAGGACTGTGGACACCTGAAACATTATGCACAAGGAAAATTGCTTTTTTTGTGGTTAAATGTGTATTTGTTGGAGCTCTCGGGGGCCCGTCGGTTGCGTCTGCGTGTGCAATATCGCTCAATAATGACTGCAGAGTGGGAGCGAGATAGCGTGTTGATGCAGATGTCATCTCCCCCCTCGCAGCAGTGAATGTTGAATGGCGTTAATGGGAAAAAACGGTTGTACTCTCTTTTATACATGAGGTCTGCATTGTTGATGAGGTGATTTTTACCATCCCACAATGCTGAGACGATGAACAAGTGCTGCATTTTACAAGAGTTCACCTTGGCAGTGCAAACAGTAGCTCGTAAGCTTGAATGGAGAATCCATTTTTGAAATGGGACGGGGGGTGTCTGATGACTCTTGGCATGGGAATTAAGGACTATAATAGCTCTGGCTATAAAAAGTAAAGAGGCAGGACCAGGAGCATATGTCCAAAACACTTTTGGGAACATGTCCTCTCTTGTATCTAGAACAGAGCTTGTGGCTTTTGGATGCAAGGCCACTGCACCTTTTTCCTTTCGTTTCAGCCAGAAGGGAATTTCATCTCCCTCCAGCTTTTTCTTCCAAGGACATTTGTCATTGAGCATGCAACAAAAGTTTCAGGCCAAAAGACTCTTGTAAAACATGAGAGACAGAGGTAGCAATATCGAGGGGAAAAAAAGGCCCATTTCAGGCGACACAGTACGGGGGCCATTTAAATAAAATACCGTGGACAAGCAGCCAAATGCTCCTTTTTGACTTTGTGACACCATTATGTTTTATAAATGTCAGTTTATAAGACCTTGATGCAGAGCCACGCACCCCTCATTATCTGCTGTTATGCACAGTGGCAGCACATATATTCCCCTTTAACAATGCAGAAATGGCTCTCATTCATAGGTATCCGTGTCTCGGCACATTAAACGGAGCAGGACGGGGGTTCAGAATTAACTACAAGAGTGCTTGTGAAGCCCCATAGTAATAAAAAAAAAAAATGAACTCCCTCAATGTTAAGAAAAGCGGATCAGAACTCGGTGGGTGGCAGTCACCACGCTGTCACTTCTGCCTCCACCGAACAAGACAGTCGTCTGGTTGACACAGTGAATAAAGATGTTGACAAGGTATTGACTCCTGCGAGCAGAAGCGATGACAGGGATATCATTCTTACTCTAAAAAACAAACAAAAAAGAAAGTCATTCAGTAAAGTGACATGAGTGATTGGGCTCTTGGCACTCGTCTGCTTTAGAGCAAATAATTAAACGGTGTCTCTGTGTGTGCAGATTAAAAAATAATAATAATCCAAAAAGAAGGCATTAGAAATTCCTTTCTGTTTTCGGTTGCATGATATTTTCAAGGGGGCAAAATGGTCCGTGTATGCTCCTCAGTGAGAGCGCCGTCTAAGATGAAAGATTCACGCATTTGCATGTGGCTGTGAACTAAGACATGACAAAAGTGCACTGCCGCCGTGCCGAGCAGTGTGGGTGGACTGGGGATCCACTGCTGTGTTTCTTTCGCATCATTATTCTCTCACCCCTCTTTTTTTTTTTCCCCAGCCTCTCACTCTTCAGCTCTGTGACTCCGGCGCAGCGGGGAGATCAACAAAAGGAGGCTTACACTCCTTCGCTCTCAAACATGCATTAGCAGCGGCACACACACGGGATGATGTGCGTGGTTCCTGTCTTTAAATGCAATGAGGGGCAGTGAGATATGCCTGATGGAGCCACAGCAGAAAACAGCCTCTGCTTGCAAGTATAAAAAAAAAAAAGAAGAGGGTTTGAGAATATATAAGCAAGACAGGAGGAAGTGTAGGAGGTGGAGAAGGGAGTGATGTTTTTTCTTGTCTCTGGGGAAATGAACTGCTTTTCTTTGTCAGAGTCACATTGAAGTGCATTTTCTGAAAAATAAATACAATTCAGCACTTCATGTCCAGATGGTTATGCAGATCGGACAGCAGATTCTCAATTCCATACATGAATCTGCACTTAGTTAAGGTCTACTTGAAATGTATTGCTGCATATACGATTGCATATATACATATATATAGATATATATATAGATATATATATCTATATATATATAGATATATATATTTCAATTTTTTTCAGTTCCACCTTAAAATCAGTGGGCTTCTCGCCTGCTGGAACTCTGCACTGCTGCCATAGCGACAGTGTTAGAGAACGGCAGGCAGCTCTTTAGCCTTTAGCTCACTGACAGAAGTCTGTTTTCTCCCCTCTTGTATACAAGTGATTGTGTAGAATTAATTGCCATGTTAAAACATAATCAATGTGTTGCTTATACTGATGAAAAAAACACAGAATATGCATGTGAACAATATCATTTTAGAGCGTAATGTTGCCTGTTATATTATATATATATATATATATATCTGTTCATGTTTTTCTTGTTAAAAAAATCCCAAAAAGTAGTAAAACCATCAATGATTTAAACAAACTATGTACTGTTTGTGTAAAGACAGATATATCTAATTCCTCTGCGCCGCAGACCTCCATTGTCGTCCATAAAAACTATTAAAAACACGTAAAATGTCGCATCAGTGCACTTAATTAAGCTAAACATAGGCACATGTTGTTTATTTTGATCCCACATTCACCACCCTGCTGCTGGAAATACTCACCACTGCAGCTAATGTGTATTAATCCGCAGCGGGAAATAGTCCCAAACAAATGCACCATTTGTTCCTTTTTCAGAATGAATTGCTTAAAAACTTTTAAATTATCTGATTTGCTGCCTATAGTTTGTTCTTTTTTTTAATACGTAACACATTTAATGGAAACAATATTTTCTAAAAGTGCTCATATGTTGTATTTGAAAGGATTGGAATAAGTATTCATATTTGACGATGCCTATTTAATTTAATTAAACCAGGCAAAGAAGAAAGATATTCCTTCTCCCTGCTTCTCTTAGTTTATTAGACTGCAGTTATATTATGGGCAAAAGTTTGTGTCAGAAACATGCAATGAAATGAGGCAAAAATAAAGAATCAAATGAAACAAAACACCATATATTTAGTGACTTGTTGTTACAATATATCTGTCCCAGTAAAGTACACACAAGTACATTTTTAGTTGAGTATTTAATACTTAAGAAAGGAGACACAATGAGCTGGGTCCACCTCTAAAAGTGGGCCAGCTTTGTGAGAACATGCTGATTTCTTACTTTAAACAGCAATCTAATCAAGAACATTTCGAGAAGACACTACGTACTTCAGAAGAGCCTCCAACGATCACTGGCTGAAAGACAGAGCAGCGCATTTGTAATGACAAAAGGTCTCTATTGTTTTAAACTCATCTCCCATTCGGGGCCCCTTCCTCCACTCACTTCTTCTGCATTTCAGAGCCGCTGTCATTAATAGCTAGTTGCCATTAATTGTTAAGTATCTACCCCATCGCTTTCTGTGCGGGGCTGAATAATGTAGAGTTTCAAGTGCTGGCAGAACCATAATATATCATATTGGCTCAAAATATCACACAGATCCAAGAAATGTTGTGGTTCTGTGAGCTTTGAATGAAGCTGAATGTAGAAGCCCACAAAGACTGGAGCATAAAACAGAGGAGGTGGTATTGACTTTACTAATAACTTAATTTAATTTAATACTTAGTCTGAAGATGACTTTGGCTTATATGTCCACACTTTAGTTGTTCTCTAAATTGCTTTTTAAATTGACACTGTGGATTGGTGTGGACACAGCAGCCTTGAGTAAATATTTGGAGGATAAAGCAGAAGTTAAATGAATTGTTGGACATTTAAAGAAATACACCTGTTTGCTTTCTTGCCAAGAGATGAGTAGGGTCAGCTATATGCTGATTTTAACATTTAGGTGATATGTTTAGCTTGCAAAAATATGCATATTTTGGGCAAATTTCATATGTGCCAAGCAATGGTTTGATATTTCGGGAAATATGTTTATTTGCTTTCCTGCCGATATTAAGATGAGAAGATGGAAGCTGTAGTGTAAATAATTAGCATAAAGACAAACAACAGCTCTTCTGGCTCTATCCAAGTAATTAAAACTAGAATGATCAGTCGTATTGTTGTTCCATGTTTATCCAAATGTCATCACATTAATCATTTTTTTCTGTGGGAAATTAGCAGAATTAGCATATGCATTCTTGAGTTATGGCCAAAATGTGTTTTTGTTAGGTCACAGTGACCTTTGACCATCAAATTCTAAATCAGTTCAATCTTGAGCCCAATTTGAACATAAAAGAATAGGACTGACGTGAGGTCACAGTGATCTTTGACCTTTGACCACTAAAAATTTGAATCAATTCATCCTTAATTCCAAGTGTATGTGGAGGCTGAAACAATCTGACTACCAGCACCTTTAGAGCAAATGTATTAACACCTTGTATCTGGAGGAGTGACGTAGAGACGCTGTATACCTCTCTGGTAGCAACCTGTAGCCCTGACCTAAAGCTGTTTTTTGGAGGGGGTGGAGCTTAGTACAACCAAATGCTAAATAAGATATTTTTAAATGACTGAAAATGTTACAATTAACTTTCATGAGGTGAAAACACACTGTGAAAGGGTTAAAGTTGTAAGACAAACACACGTACAACTCCCAGACCAGACAACGCATTGGTAGAGACCTGTCAATCAGTGTGTAGCCCCGCCCTAAATCATACCCTGCTTTATGGTCTGTTTGACTCTAAATGGAGCATCATTTACTAAATGAACATCATGCTGTATTGAAGAAGACTTGAAACTAGAGATTGAGACCATAAACTCATGTTTACAATGTTTACTGAGGGAATAAATCAAGAGAGAAGTAGAGTCATTTTCTCATAGACTTCTATACAACCAGAGGAGTCGCCCCCTGATGGACAGGAGAGAGAATGCAGCTTTAAGACACTTCAGCATTCACTTATCCGACTCGGTGGTTGTCTCCTGCTTCTACTTCATTATCTTTATACTTTCTTTGAGTCAAGTATATCATTTTTAATCTACAGTTCATTCTACTTTATCAAAAATGTCCAAAACTCATTCTTTAAGCATCCCATGACTTCTGCAATGTGTCACTCACCGTTGAAGCTGGTGTTTCGTATGTACTTCAGCAGAGTCTTCCCATCCGCGGTCTCCATCTGTGGACAGACTCCAGGGTGATCTGGACACATGTCCCTCTGCATGCTGTGGAGAGCGTGGGCCATGGCGTACACCGCGTCAATCACAAACTGCACCTTCCCTTCCTGCTCGTACTTGGATTCGCTCCCGATGCGCTCCTTGCCTGAGGGTGGGGGTGGGGTGGGGGGGAAGGAGGAGGACTTACTGGCAAATACACCGTCAGCCATTAGACATAACATCCCCTCAGCACCAGCTATCATCCCCCAGCTTCATTTCTTATTCCTCCATTTATCATTCGACTGCCACCGACTTCACTTGTGATTTTGTAGGAATTACACCTAAAGGGACAATGTGGCAGAGCAAAATAAGAAGACACATTTAATTCCCAAGTGGAAAATATCAAGCAGAGCTGTGAGACAAAGTGTTTGTGATGAATATACGGTAGGGCTCGGATTGAATTACTGCGGCGTATTACTGAGTAATCGGCTGCTAAGAACAAGGCCTCACTCTGCTAGGTGATGGAGACGGCTATGAGCTTTAGTAACATCCTCTTCTTACAGGGGCTTCCTGCTCTTTTACATCCTCCTCCCAGTGCACTGCCCTTTCACTATGGGCTGCTGTAAAGGTTTTGCCTCACGCTGCTGATACTCTGCAGGAATACCTAATGTTCAACTTCTGCTCGATTTCTGTTTTTGTTAGAAAAAACTGAATTAGCTTTTCTGTCCTCCCGATAGATGATAACAGCATTTCAAATTATAACAAGGAAAATACTACTATTACTTTTAATAACACTAATCATCATAATCATCACCATTATCATCATCATTTCAAATATTCAAGCTCCCAGTTAATAAAAGAAAGCAGCATCGAGGAAATTAACGTTTTTTGTCGTCGGTGATGGCTGCTCTTAGCTCACATGGAGAGCTCAGCGGAGGGGCTGATGGTGTTAATAGGACACATAGAAGAATGTGGGAGACTTGCATAAACTGAAGGAGGTCAAAAGCAATCTGTGCTGACATTTAGGTCCGTTTCTAAGAACCTAACATACATTTCAGCCCACACATAAACCTTCCTGCTTTCAAAAGCTCTGCACAGGATGTTAAATGGACAGCTGTCGGATACAAACGTATTCAGCATTGAAATATATCAGCTCGGCTGTGTTAGAATAAGAGAATATAGAGAAAGAGAAGATAAAAAAAAGACATTTATGAGCATTTAACAGAGGGATTGTGGGGCTCCCTGAGCGAACGAGCATCTTCTTGTCTTTGACGCATGACAAAAGACGCCAAACAGGAGATTATAAAGGAAACCGACTCCCTCTGCAAACAGTCATTTGTGTCACGCCGCCATTACCGTCATCACGCATGCAAGCAAGAATTAATACAGCATCCCACATCACAGGCATCATCCTCGGGGGTAATGAATGCGGCGCGATGCCTGTCACACCGTTTGACAGGCACAGTTTAGGTAATACGAGAACGCATCACCGTTAACAACACTATCATTAATGCTGGCGCCAAGACGGTGATGAAGCAAAATGGGGGAATGAGCAGTATTCACTTTCGCTCTCTGTCATTCCCGCCTGCAATTCCTCCAACCTAAATAAAGTGCACTCCGGCTCTGTGCAAGTTAGTACACAAGGCACGACTCTGCTGAGCTGTCAAGGTGACTGGGTTAAGGGGGGAAGAGAGAGAATATGGGATTTGAGAGTTACAGGACATTAGCCACAGGAGCAGACGGTCTGTAACTGTAGTATGACTAAGACGCATGGCTCATCGTTATTCTAATAATAAACTCTGCCTGTCCTGAGCCTGCTGGGTAGAAACACCTGGTGTTAGACTTTTCTGGTTGCACCGCCGACGAGAAGGGGGTTGAATTAAGAAAACTAAGTCGATCTGCAGCTCCTAATGTGAAAGAAAAAGGTCATGTTCACATCGACCTGACAACGGAGGGTGAAAATACGCACGGTGTATTAGTGTAACACTACCTGGAGCGTGTCTGAACTGGTGTACCTGTGCATTTACGGCTCGTATCCTCTCTCTTAGAGGCGCTGAGGAGCCTGCAGTCAAAGTTCTCCTCCCAGAACTCGGCGAACCACACGTTCCGGCGGTTGTTCTCCAGGGTGAGCCCGGTGAAGTATTCATCAAACCCTGGGAGTGGAAGGGAAAAAAGAGGAGCAGAACGGCTCAGTTCAGGGAACCAATTATCGACCGATTCAAAACCTGGAGGGGAAATGAAGCGGAAAAAACTTTGTCGTTGGCGTTTTTTGTGCAGGCCGCTAGGTGTTGGAAGCAAACCCCCAGCAAGCTACTACTTCATCAAAAATTGACCGCTGAGGTTCCTCTTCCTCTCTCAAGCCCCATGGAACTTTAATCAATTCTTTCATCTAGGAAATTACATTAATTAAAAAACAGGATGCATAATAAATAACGCAGGGATTGTAAGCGGTGTCGCAGCCTGTTGCCTCAGGCCGTGACGTCCTGCAGGTGCTGAACAGGTTTTTTTTTTTAATTCATTAAATCCGTTACAATGGAAGCAGATTGAAGACGTGATGTTTTAGCTTAGCACTCATTTCAACAGGCTGAGGCGTTAGCTTGAGGAGAGGTAAGTTGCTGCAACAAAGGAAATAAAATAAAAAAAAGCTTGTATGCTGCATTTTGTTCTCTTGTTTGTGCAACTCTACCACCCAATGTGGGTCAGAGAGCTGAACTGGGACAAAACTTCACCGTGGTGCAGCATTTCCTATTTTTTTTAGTACCTTTTGCTGCACAGTTTCCTTGAGAAAAATAAGAATTTAACATTTGAAAGTCTCTCCGTGTGTTATCCAGGCATATCAGATGAGTCGTGGGTAGAGGTGATAATGTCTAATCAGAGCCGGATGACTCAGCTGATTTTTCTTTTCAAAAGACCATCAATGATGCATGCTTGATTAATAATATTCTGCCTGCAGAGTGTACATTTGTCCTGGCTAGAGTCCCCCTAATTACAGGGAGCTTCATACACCTCAGACTTTCAGATGTCCTCGATCGTAATGATGAGTGGTTGTCTGGATTTGTGACACCAGACAGAACTTGCTGTGAATATTCTATTTCTGTGGTAGGTTTGTACACTGCACAGGACAACCTCCTCCTTCTTTTTCATGTGGGCGAAGCTGCAGTTTGCAGAGAAATCCACTGCTAAGCACTAATATTCAAATGATTTCTGTTTGGAGTTCTATAAGAGAAATAGTTAAAAATGATTAAAAAACTTCAGTGCTTATAATTAAAACTGAATTAAAGCTTTTTCTTAGACTCATCCTTGAGTGTCCCTTTTGAACAATGATCCATTAGAGACCAGAGATACTGATTCCTCCACCGTCTCATTGGAGACTTTTCCATTTGTTAAAAAAAATACTTAAAACTACAGTGATTAATTGATCTAAAACGACTGCAAAAGGTGACACAAGTTTTCCTTTATTGGTTCTGGTATCTAATAGGATCTACAGAGCAGCCCATTTGTCCACACTGACTTTAGTCTGGTCATGTACAACCCACGGCCAAATGCAACAAGGTCACTCTTGTTCTCTGAGGATCGTCGAAAGTCATTGTGAGAAATGTAGAAAATTGCCAAGTGAAGTAGAAATAGATGAGGCAGGAGGGGATGTGGGAACACTGAATGTGAGAGGGGGGGTCACTCGAAGTCATGAACCCACAGAGAATTAACACCTGAGTCTGCAGTTTAGCATCTTTTAGCTCATTGTTTTGGTTTTTATGGCCTGAAGTGGACTTAGTTACTATGACGACACCCATTGGTTTGTCTTAGTTGTCGTAGAAGTATAAAAGAGGGACTTATTTTGAAACTAACTTGACTTATTTTCTGTTTTTTAATTATCATTTTCAGTTTTTAGTTGCAGTTCGGTTAGATTTAGGCAACAAAACTACTTGGTTAGGTTTAGGAAAAATATAGCTAAAGTGGGCTACACATACACATACAGTATCTAATGTGTGCAAATACAATTGTTGGCTTCTGACACCTGGGTGCTGATAGCGTCTGCAATATTTGTTAAAGAATTTTCATGCTGAACGATTGAGTTTCAAAGAAGGTTATGAGCTCATCTCTAAACACAAGATTTAAAGTGGTGTGATTCTCAGTGGAGACAGTCCGCTCAGCAGATCTGTTGATTAAATCAAATAATCATTTAATCGCCTAAGAATTTCTTTGGTCTAGGACAGCCTTAGTGTATACTTGACCCAAAACAAAACTAAAAGCAGGGGGTAGTCCATCACATGACTCTGAATGAATGCTCTGGGTGTGGAAATATAGGCAATTAACTTAAAAGGGTTGACTTGGGTGACTCGTAAAAAACAATAATTGAATAATAGTTGTTTCTCATAGACATTTTATCTTATTTTTTGTTGTTTTGTTGCTGCAAGTTGTTACAGAATGAAGAAAAAGAGACAGAGGGCGATTACTCCCGACAAAATCAAAAGTAAAGAAGTAAACAAAAGCATACAGTAACACACTTTGTTGTGAAGCGTGCAGTGTGAGTCTCTGCGTGTGTGCGTACCTTCGATGGAGGAGCGTTTGGGCAGTATAGTGACCGCTCCCACCGCTACATCCTCCAGCTGGTGGATCGGGCTGCTTTTGGCCCCCCAACTGTCGGATCCAATCCACAGGAAATGGCCCACTTGATTGGCCCTCTTGGTGGCATTGAGAACTCCCCTGCAAGGACGGGCGGCCGAGTGTGAATTAGGATAGAGTGCAGGGGTGGCCTGGAAATCCAATATCTATTACACCAAGGCACAGCCAGCTTTAAGGAGCCGTGTGGACACTACAGCTCTGCCGGGGACCGTCCTTCAGTTTATCTCATTAGGAGGTCAGAGAGGGAAAGCAGAGGAGCTATCGCTATTTTGTCTGTTTATATATATTTAGTGTGTTTTATCTAAAGACAGCAGGGAGTTATAATCAGTAATCTCCAGGTATCCCACTCTTGTACACTTTAGCATTGCTGCTAAATATACATGCACTAAATGTTTGATTCTTTGTTTCTTTACATAAATACTCTCCTACGGGGCGTTGTGAATGAAACAATATCTCTGTGTTGCTTTGTTTGTGATCTGTATTTCCCACGTCTCCTCAGAGGCACGGGTTTGTGTTTGCGTTGTTGAAAGGTATGTTTGTGTGACAGACATCCTGTGCGCATGTTAAATCTGTGCCTCTAGCCTGTCTGCAGGAGCTGCTACCCAGAGATTAAAGACATCAACGTGGCAAGACATCACCGCGCCCGAGCTTCTTCCTCACCGTATATCTTCCTCGCTGGCGAAGATGACGACTGCCCGCGAGTTCTGCATTTCCAGCAGTTGTTGGATGGCTTTGTCGTAATCCTCCAGCTTGGGGTTGTGGGGAATTTTCAAAGACTGGGCGATGCAGATTCCACCTTTTTAATGGGAGAAGGGGGGAGAAATGGTAAGGCCTCTGGGATGATCTCACCAACTCACTCACTCTCACATGCAGATGTACAAACACACAACACACAGAAATGCCTCTGGTCACAATAGCTGCTTTTTATTCCCCTCTCATAGAAATCTAACCCATTTGGAAATGTGAAAAACATCTGAACACAATAGGGAGTTTTTGATGGTGCTGTCATGCTTGCTATAGAGGTCTAAATGATGAGTTTTTGCATTGTACAGGGCGTTGAACTGAAAACCACAGCGGCGTGCGGTGCAACGCTCAAACCGCCGAGTCATTTCACAGAGTTATAAACATATCTGCTGTAAACAAATCCAATAATCCACACCAACGGGGACATAAAGCTACAGATTTCAGAATATGGATTCGAGCAAATCCAGCCCCTCGCCATTGACTTTTCAATTTAAAGTCATTATCAAACATCTCTTGTTGGACGCTGAACCAATCAGATAGCACAGACGGCAGACCAACAAACAAAGAGGATATTAATACTGACAATAAATCACTCTCAGACAGGTCACCACTAATGAGTTTATGCAGGATGAAGGGTACTGATTGCTTCCGTGAGTCGCTAAATACTTGCTACGTATTCGGCACAGTGTATTATCACAATTGGCTTTTAGAAGTTTGCTGGATATTGTTGTCTTCAGGGGGAGGGGGAGGGGGTTGTATTCAGCAGCTCATTATCGGGCGGAGAAGCAAAATTATATCTTTTATAAAAAAATAAAAAAAATAATAATAATAAAAAGAGTTTTGCTCGGCTCTGGTGTGGTAATTACAGGTGCGGAGGACAAGATAACCTTTGAGGCACTTTGGATAAACAGATAATGTCATCATCACCTGTGCAGAGCTTCTGTAGGCCTGGATTTGAGCTTCCTGAGTCAACAGGAAAGCTCTACCCCAAAAACCAATTAAAATTTCTCCCACTCAAGCATTTTAATAGCCTACCCAATAACCTTTCAGTTTGAGTTTCCCTGAGTAGACAGAGAAATGGAAGGAATCTTCTAATTGCCGGTCTCCTCAGGCTCATTACTTTGATGTAAACAGCTTTTAGCTGGCAGATCACACATCTCCAGTCAGGGTTTACTGTGGCATTTCTAAAGGCAGAAGATGGAAAAAAATGACAAGTGCTGAACCTGCTTGAAACTATTTTTATTTATTTTTTATAAGTTTCAGCAGACTGAACGAGGGAGTATTTCTCACTGCCAGAGAAAAAAACATTCCGTACAAGCCAAAAGACCTCTGGGGTGGCTGCTGTTATCCTCCCTAAGTGGACTCAACATAAAAATGGAGATCCGACAAATGGCCAAGCTGTTGCTTAAGGGTTTGTGGTATCCTGTTAAAAGTGTAACGCGCTTGGTGTCATCTTGTTGCAGAGCAGCCAGCATTGTAGGTCTCCATGGGACGACACTAAAGCTGTGCTTCAGCGCGGAGATTTCAGTTGATTTCAGCTCGAAAGCCTCCAGTTTGACACTGAACTTCTAGGTTTCTGTCTTAGGAAAAAAGACTCTGGTGTATTAGTGGCACCTTTCAGTTCCAGGGGGGTTTATGTCTGCAGGTAGGTATCACATATCCATTAAAATCCAGAGAGCGAAAAAAGAAATATCTCTTTTTTGTTCCTCCCCGAGAACTTGAGTCTCATGAAAATACATTAACTTCATTATGACAAAAGCCTGCAGGCTTGTGTGAAGAGTTATAATGGTGTAACAGCCTTGAAAAGAGACATATCACAGGTCACAACAGTCAATACATTAATATATATAAACAGAGACCGCAGGAGCCCCTGATGAACATAAGAAGCATTTGAAGCAGATCTCATCTTTTCAGAGAGACAAGAGCAGAGAGCCCGAACACGCTGCCAGCAGGTTGTTCAACGCCGGCTGAATTATTGAAAGCCTGCAGAATAGCTCGTCTGTCAGTCAGTCAGACGGTCAGTTACTCAGGTATGCAGGCATGATGGAAACGCCAGTATCAGATCTGTACTTCCTGAGTGCTGTGCCGCGGGTCGGAACGCCCTCACCCGTCACTGGAAGGCGGTGTTTGAACTTGAAAAAGAGCCCTCGACTCAAACGAAGGGGTTTAAAGAAGAGCTGCGCGTCTGTCTCGGGGTGGAGATGTGTGATGGGAGACAGTTAAATGTCAGGCTCTGGGAAAAGAAATTGTGTTTCACTCCAACTTGTTGAGGTCTTAGCCAAGAAAGAGGATTGTATAGTAATGCTGCACTTTCTGCCACTTAAAGGAACAGTGTGCAGCATTTAGGGGGATCTACTGACAAAATGTAAAGTATATATTAATACGTATGTTTTCTTTAGAGTGTAATCACATGAAAATAAGAATAGTCGTGCTTTCGCTACCTTTAGAATGAGCTGTTTGTTTCTACATAATGAGCGGCTAATCTTCTTGTTTCTACAGTAGCCCAGAACGGACAAACCAAACCCCAGCTCTAGATAGAAAGGCTTTCATGTTTCAGCGTAGGCCACCATATATCTCCTACATGCGCAGCACACGGGAGAAGTTTCAGTCGGTCGCAATCTGCATCCTCACCACTAGATGGCGCCAAATTCTGCACACTGCACCTTTAAGATGCCAGTATACGTCAACAGAGCCGCTGGTCGGATGGTCAAACAGCTTTGGAAAACCAATCTGAACGACCACTGCACGGTTGGCCAAGCTCTTATCTTTTTGTTGTTGTTGTGCACAACTGAGTGCAACACTATGAATGTTTTCCAGGAGAGGCCTTCTGAAAATATGAGATTATTGTTAAAATGATTGATAAAGGAGTCTAAACAGATATAAACACTGTATCCAGACAAGAAGTGGTTCAAACTAGGTTGCTTCAAGAACAGCCTTCCATCTAAATCCATTAAAAGTGAGTCTGTGAGACTGACGTTTTTTAGCTTCACTTTATTCCTCTACCTATGATCCTAAACCATAATATCCAAACTATATCCACCACGAACCCCTCCCCCCTCTCTGCTCCACATTTGATTCATATATCAAAGACAGCTAAATGCTGATTAAATGATCGCAATGGCTAAATTCATCAGACCCTCGGAAGTTCCCCGCTTATCTCTCTGAGTGCCATAGGTCATGCACTGCATTAACTGCTTCAATTATTCATCCTCAATGCCCTCGGTTCTGAGACTGCACTTCGGGGGCGAGGAATCCAGCTTTGCCATTTTGCTTAGTGAAATACAAATCCTTTTAAATTAGAGGCTCTTGATGGATTCGACCCCCCGTCCGCCTGCTGAACACCCTCCAGGCCCCCAAACCTCCAGGGGCTCCATAATTATATTTATCACCTCGGCAGTCAAAAAAGGCGGAGCCGCCATCATCTCCAGTCTCCCCCCGCCTCGACCGGCGGGAGCACATCAAAATGGGCTGACATGCGTCTGACATTCATATTCTACATCTGTGTGCCCTTCCACCGCCGGTCGGGGGACTTGGCAATGACGAAAGGTCGTGCAGAAGCATCGCGGTCTATTTTACGACGTCTGCAGATGCATCACGCTCCCCCCTGTCCTCTCCTACTGCGAAATAATAGTGCTATTCTTAACAGGCAGATCCCCCCCCCCTCCCTCACAGCTCAGACTAGATCTAAGAACGCAGCGTGTTGGCAACTTAGCTGCAATCAATTCCACATTGATACTTCGTGGGAGGTTTTTCTCCCTCAAATGCGAGTCTTTTCATTCAAATGCGAAAAAACTGAACTCGCTCTGTGGCCAGACAGACACAGAAAAAAAAAAATATACAAACAAGATTAATCTCTGCCAGCTTCACCTGGAGCCAGGATGAAGGTGAACAATGGGAGCAGTGGCTTAGCAGGAGAGAGAGAGAGAGAGAATACAATAGGAGAAAAAAACTAAAAAAACTAGAAGAGATCAATACAGGCTGACCATCACTCCAGACTCAGCTTGGGGTAATGGGTAGCCATATTGCATTAGTCCGCTAGACGGTTCCCCTTGAAGTTGTGAAGCGAGAATCCTACTAATGCATCTGACATTTCACTGCAACCAAACAGGGCAGCCACGAAGAGTCTCAAGGCCTTGGCGGATCAGCTTGCAGAGATGCGGCAACAATCAACATCTACCCAGAGATGTTGTTGTTGTTGTTCCGCAGCTTTTTTTTGTGTTTAATGGAGTGTTTTCCAGATATTCTCTCTTTCTCAATATTCACCAGGGTGCTTGCTTCTTATTCAATCCAATCCAGTCTGTTGTGGTGCAGAACCGGGGCCTTTGAATGAATTCCTCTGAATGTACACTTATGCTATTGCATAATTAATGTGTTTATTAAAGATAAGATGCCTTGGGTACTGAAGGCTTTTTTTTATTTCGGAGGAAAATAATTCCCGTTTGTATACGAACACAAAATATTGCAAACTGAACTGCAAGCTCGGTAGCAATAGGATGAGTCAACAGCAACAATGGCGTATAATTCATACTCCTTGTGTAGCTGTTCAAGAACCATAATAATAGCGGTGTGTTTACTGCTCTTTGCAAGAAGAAAAAAACTGAAACATCAGTGGAAAATGCATCCAGCTAGAGGAAACTTGTTTATCCACACGGTATAAGATGAATTGAATCTTCCAAAATGTGGTTCTATACAGGCCACTTTCTCTCTCTCTCTCTCTCTCTCTCTCTCTCTCTCTGTCGATGTAAATTACATAACCACAAACAGCTTCCTAAAGCTTTAATGAGGGATCACACTGGACACGAATGCACACAGATGAAATATTAATGCCCGCTGGACTTTCTGATCAGTGCCTGTGGGATATCATTAGCGCTGCTCATTTTAGAGGTTTCCGTACATTAGAGGAGACACAGATCACTCCTCGCACATTTCGTGCAGGAGATGGATTGGGATCCGTAGAAGGTCGAGGTGAGAAGCTGCAGAACAATTGCTCTTATTGTCAGGGTTGTGCTGTCATGAATCACGGAGGGGGATTTTTACAGCCCAGGTAACAATTCTCTTTAATTGGTTATTTCAGAAATACGAAAAAATAAGGGATTCGGGGTTCCAAATACACAGCAGCAATTACCAACTCTGGTGCATTAAAAACATAGTTGCACTCAAGAGTCAATCAGCTCTAACTCACTGTATTGTATTATAGGAATGTATCCCTGTCCTCGCCTTGCAGAGATGCTGCAGCGGCAGATTGTAAACCACATGATTTGACACGGATAGCCGACCCGTTGTTCTGTATAGCGACTGAGTGCCTCCTCGCGACAGCAGTGACTGCTGATTCACATGTACCACCACATGCCGTCGACAGCATCAGTGTGGAAGAAAGAAAAAAAAAGAAGCTAGGCGAGTCGAGCATGTGCACAATTTTCTGCCCGCTTAGATAAGGAAAAGCACCTTCTCTGAATGCAAATGTCTGTTGTAAATACTCTTCAACTCTTATTCTAACCCCTCAAAAAACCTGAAAAACAAAAAGGATCATTGCCACTTTAAACAATCACCATTAACGTTACATTACAGGACCCAACAAACGAGACTGATTCTAATAGGTTGATATGAGCCCATTCAGTGGTTCAGCTCTCTCTGTTTAATCATTTGGTTTATAAGAGAAATATATATCCATACGCACAACCAGACCAGGGTGGTTTGAACATACAGACCACAAGCCTGACTGAGCATCATTAACATCCTCAGAGCCCTGCACTCTCACTAGCAGGGATAAAAACAAAAAAAAATGAGGTTGGGTGAAACAGAAAAGGCAGAGTGTAAAACAAAACTCATGTCTCCCTAATGACCAGTTACCAAACTGTTCCATCTGCTCTCTGCTGGCTGAATAGAACAAACAATTATATTTATGAATATGCATGCAGCAAAAAAAGATCACATTTAGATGTGTTTACATACATGACAAGTGGTTACAGACCACGCTCATTACTGTGACATGGCCTCCTCTCAACGAGCAGCTTTCTCCGTCTACATTTTCCAGCAACACTCCACAACTCACAAGAGGACTAAAGCAAGAGTTGCCAAACTGATCAATAATTCATCCACCCGCAAACAGATTTTACGATTGAATTGGAAATGCAAAAATGATCTCACTCTGGTGAAAAGGTTTATGTTTAAGTCATAGGAATACATCTTTTTTTTATTAAAAATGATTAGAATTCTGTTTACTGATTAGCTCTCCTTACCTGCTTCTTTGGAGAGCTGTGTGAAGGCCTCCACTCCCTTCTCTCCGTAGCTGCCCTCCGAGGCGATGGTGGAGACGTAGGACCAGCCCAGGGCTCGGATGATGTCCACCATGGCCTGGGCCTGGAACGAGTCCGGAGGAACCACCCGCGAGAAGAAGTCATAGCGCCGGTCATCGCTCAACTCCGGGGCCGTTGACGCATAGCTGATCTGGGGGATCTTGAGGAGGACAAGTGAGGTTGGGAAACGTTACTCATGTGTTGGTGTCATTCTGGTGCAGCATCATGTGTGGTTGCCATGGGGACTGTCCTGACAAATCAATTTTTTTTGAATGGCTCTGTCTGAAAATCACTCCCTGTTTACTATAAGGGCCACTTAATCTGAGTGCCAAATGTGTGCCGAACCAGAGGCAGAGCGCATTGGAGTCGCGCCCAATTCATCGCTCTCCATTGACTTCGTGAAATGTGAATGTGTTTTCCTTGACACTTTTGTCAAACTGGCAAACAACAGAAAGAAATTTGCTTTGTGGTTGGATGCACAACCAATAGGGAAAATAAACCAGAACCAGGTTTTTATAAGCTGTCAAGCCCCCCCCAAAAAAACTGAGCCTGTAAGAAGACAAAAGTGAGGCATCAGCTGGAAGAATGGGAGAAAGAAAAAAAGAGGATGTATAACGTTACATGAGCAGCAAGCATTTTGTCCAAATGTCACTTTTAGGGAAACTATATTTCTGTAAGTTCAACTAAAGCATGTTAAGAGCATCAGATAGCTATGTAGTATTAGATTAGCTAACTACAGTAGCTTGTTAACACAGAGCTAACATTAGCACACTAGCAGCTAACTTGTCCCATCATCATTTTAGCTATTAACTAGCTATTAACCGCACTCCTTGGTTTCATATTGTGGCACCGATTGTTTCTCCCTCCAGTTTGGGCGGCTTTCACCATGTGACTCGTTGGGCTCTCTCTCTATATGACCTCAGTTCAGCTCCCACAATGGAATGAAAAAGTAGTGTCTATGACATGTAAGGTACATTATTGCTTGCAATCCCTTGATGCAATGTGTGACATGTGATGGATGCGAAAAATTACAGAGCTTTCCAGGGTCAGATATATTCTGAGCTTCACGGAAAAGTCTGACATTTTGGGAAAGACGCTTATTTGTTTTCTTGCCGAGTGTGCGATGAGAAGATTGATAAAACTCTCATTTCCTTACGCCGAATTGAACAACGGGTGGTTAGCACAGATTATCAGAAGGACGTGTTTAGTGCTAAGCTAGTCTAACTTGCTGCTGGCTGTAGTTTCATACTGAACATAAAGACATGAGAGTGGTATCAATCACCCCATCTCACTCTTAAATGGAAAGCAAATGACCGTATTTACCAATATATCAAACTATTCCTTTAATGCAAACATTTACTTGTTTTACTTCACAGTGCTAACATTATCATATTTGTGTCAGTTTATGTCCATTAAACTGATCAGTTTAAGCTATCATTTAGGTTAAGAACACTTAAATGCATTGTTTAAATAAAGTAAGATAAGATGGCAGAATATTGTTTGTCATTTACAAAAATATCATATCACAAAGAGTAACAACATGAATAGATTATAGCAATATGTTATATAGTAAATAGATTGTCATAGGGTTTTGATTTCACACAGGTGTTCCATAAAACAAAGATATTTGTCCCATTAATGAATAAATTGAATTGAAAACACAGGCACACTCTTGCTTCTTTTGCCGCTCACACAGGCAGACGATAATGTGCAAAACAAACCAGCTATATATTTTTCATATATTTCACATTACCTCCTCGATTGATCACCTAAGAATATGCTCACATTATGTAATATAATATCTTACAGAGCCTATAATGGGTCTGTTACCTGGGCAACGTGCTGTGCTGTCACTTTCTTCTCCCAACATATCAATGAGGATTTGCTGCAGAAATGTCTTTGCAGCACTTTTTTTTAATTTTTTTTATGAACTGGCAGCACAGCCTTGTGAGCTCTCTGTGACACTTCCCTCCTGGTGAGAACCCGTTCTGTCTTCACCACTCAACAGCATATCCAAATATTAAACTTGAAGGTCCCGTATTGTAAAAAGTGATATTTTCATGTGTTCTTTATTATAAAGCAGGTCTAAGTGCCTTTAAAAAAAGACTGTGAAATATGCACAGCCAGTATTTAGAAACTGTGCCTTTAAAGGTTTTTTGATAACATTTTTATGTAGACAAAACTAATAATAATAAAAAAAACGTAAGTTCCCACTTTTAACAAGGCTAGTGAGCAAATAGTATAACGACGTTGGTATCATGTGGTATCTTTGTGTCATAAATGATCAATGAAGTTGCCAGTTAGTGTGGAAAAAATGAATAAAATGTGTGGTAAGCGCCAGGCTTCTCTCTGGTCCCAACACAGTGCTCAGCAATAAAAGCCTCAGGATACTGAATATTTACCATGGCAACTGACATTAGCACATATTTGCAATCTCAGCTTAATTGTCCTAACAACAATTACTCATAAAAGTACAATTTCAGCATATTTAAACAAACCCAACAACAGCCATAGTCCTTCCAACCTTAGATTGTCAAAATGAGAAAAACACCAGCTTCGATCCCTGAGGAGCTACGTCAGCATTCGTGACTGTTGCCTCCAGTTAACGTACATAAGTTATGGTTCCCTCAATGTAACCTCATAACAAAAATCTGAATCAGAAGGTATTTAGAATGTTACACCGCCGCTTAGATGACAATCTATAGGTTCTCTAAAAAAAAGCCATTTCATAAGTTTACAATAGATTACATGAAACTAAATCTATGGCTAATGTGTAGCTACATGTTGCAAAATAAATTAATTCCTCACTTGCCTGTCTGAGTGTTAATGGGCCGTTGTTCTCAGTCTATCTCTTTCATTAAGTAGCTGTGCAGAACATGGGGAGAGCTTAACGGCTTCATATGTACTCTCTTCAACTCTGTTTACTTCTTGAATCTCTGCCAAACATGTCAAACCTTGTAGCTGCACTACAAGTAAAGATGCACACTCCTACATATAACCAAAAATACAAGTATGAATCTGGAAATGAGCACAACATGTCTCCTTTGAGGAAATCAGCTTTCAATTGCATCTCTTCCTCGGCTTTCAAGTCCTACGATCAAAGACAGGGGTTATAATGTGGCCAACGTTTTATGTTTTCATCACATCACATGAAGATAACTGAGCAATATCCATCTGCTGAGGAAGACAGTGAGATGTGGTTGAAGCTCAAGGAAAAGGCTGGTATATTTTTGAGTTGTCTGGATTGCAGCGTTAATACAGCCTCAGAAAGCCACACACACAATCTGTGTGCCCATTGTTAGCTAACTAGCTAGCTCTGTTAGCTGTTTGGGGCAAATAAACACAAATAGTCAAACCACAGACTATAAGAAGTGGATGTAGTCATTGTGACGTCACCCATCAATTTGAGGACTGGCGCTTTGAAGCCTTGAGTTTGACATTTTGGCGGTTGCCATCTTGGTTTTTGGTCGTCTTTTTGCAACCAAAAGTGACACAAGAGAGCTGAGTAAGACGTTGTTCTTTCATACGCTGAAAACACACCGTGAGAGGGTTAAAGAAAAAGGGACAACACCGTGGTAGAGACCTGTCAATCACAAGGTAGCCCCGCCCTAAATCATACCCTGCTTTATGGTCTGTTTGACTCTAAATGGAGCATCATTTACTAAATGAACATCATGCTGTATTGAAGAAGACTTGAAACTAGAGATTGAGACCATAAACTCATGTTTACAATGTTTACTGAGGGAATAAATCAAGAGAGAAGTAGAGTCATTTTCTCATAGACTTCTATACAACCAGAGGAGTCGCCCCCTGATGGACACTAGAGAGAATGCAAGTCTAAGACACTTCTGCATTGACTTCACTTTTCAGACCTGGAGGTTGCAGTCTGGGTCAAATTTGTGTGAATGCCACGAGGCATCACTTTCTGTCTGAATAATACTTTTAATACTGTTTCATACACGCTAAAAGGAAGGAGGAGCTATCTATCTGACTGCATCACAAACCCAGTATAAAAGTAAATTGGTTGATAAAGGGATCTAGTATGAGGTTGCTCACAATGCTGCATGCTTTCGACCTAAACATCTAATAAAAATTGTGTTTGAGGTTTGGAAACGGCAATCACACCTGGTGGCCCGTCTCGTATCAAACCAGGCGACCTCCCGTTGGACCGGGGGACGCGTAAAGCAGAGAGACATGCTTCATTTTGTCTCCTAACCAGTGCAGCACCTCATCACACAGTCTAATCTCAGCACCGTATGAATGCTATCCATTTCTGTTAGAGTGATCAAAAGCGGCCGGACGCTGGGGAAACACGGGAATGAGGACACAGCGGCTCGCTGATGGGATTCACAGTGTGAGTTATAGCTTTGACCCACAACCTAAAAGGGGTCAACCGCACAAAGCTGACAAATTGAGGAGTCAAGCTCGAGACGACTCAATATGTTTCAAGTCCCCCAAGAAGAAGAAGAAGAAGAAAAAAGAAACATGAAATACAAAACCAGCATACACAAATTAAACAAATTCACAGGTGGGAACGCTGCTGCGATGCCACTCTTTAAATCACTCCAGGGCCGTCTAAATTGAGTGTAGTGGGTCAGAGAGAGAGCGCTGCAAAGTAATGGAAAAGCAACAGCGGCGGTGATTTGCATTTAAAAAGACTCTTCTTCCCACGATGTGAAGCATCTATTTGAAACATTTGATAGGCGATGCATTTTAACAAGAGCTGCTGTAGAAACGCTGTGCAGCCAGGAGGTGTTGTAGGTTTGTTGAACCGCGTCCCAGCTGGGACAGAAAGCTGCTTGAACATTTGTCTCTCTTGAGCCTCTTTTCTTTTTTTGCTGCAGGGGACCATTTAAGGTGGCGATGTCCTCTTACTTTGTCCCAGTCTCTTACACTGTTGCTATCATTTCTCAACTCCTTATTCCCCAGGAATCCAAAACCTCTATGTTTTCAGACTTTTTTGAATTACAACTTCGACCCTCAGGGTAATAAAAAGCACCAAACCTTGATTGAGAAAATGCCGAGGTGTGAGGATTAAACCTGCAGGAATCACTACACAAGGAGACGCTAACTAACTGATAAGTAATTAATCTTAACAGCTTTGTATTTTTCTCCATCCAAGTTAGCAATTTTACATTATTCAGGAAATAAGTAAATTGGCTTCAAACCTTCCGAACTTGATTATGTCTTTCTCGGTAGATTACAAGCAACTAAATCTAGCTTTGCCACTTAATTGATTCACTGAATGGTTTCAACTAAATAAGCTCTTGTTGCGACAAATTGCAGTAGATTTCTTCATTATGCTGAGATAATAAGGCGAGGAGAATAGATATTCTATCGACATTTTTGAATCATTTTGTGAAAATAATTAGCTCAGGAAACGAGCAAAGGATTATTTTCCCTTTAATCCTTCATCAGGATACGAATGAGCCTCTTTCACCGTTGCATGTCATACCTCTCACAATCCTTATTTCATTGAGGCACTTTAAATCTATAAGATCTATGTGAAATATGATGACATAACACACAACATGTTCTATGCTCCAGTTGCAGCAAGGTGAAAGGGTGACTGAGTGGAGAACGACCACAGTAAGTAGTTCAGGCCAAGAGAGGATGAGTAACGATGCCCTCCTTTTCAGTATCACAATTACCCAAAGTTGATGTCTGGCACCTGTCATCTGCTGTACACATCAAAGGCAGGATTGCTGAGGGGTAATCGCCTTGCTTGCTCTTGAATGCATCTGAGCTGACAGGATCGATGGAAGGAAAACACAGAGGTCTGTTATGGGGGACACTGTTCTATTGATTTACCACCACAAAGTGCTGCAGCCGCCCCCTGCATGAGAAAAAATATGTAGCTGAAGTCTAAAGAAGGTTAAGAAAAAAAAGAAAGAAAGCAGAGGCGGGAGGTGGTGTGTTTGGGGGGAGGGAGGGGGTGATGGTGGTAATCTGCTTACTGACATTAAATGAGAATTTCAACCTGGGTGTTTAAGAAGAGAGAGGTGACTAAGCGAGGTTGCGTAAAGGTCAGACACGTTCACAGTAAGTGGGAATGCCAGGTGAAGTTAATTAGAGTGCCTTGGCCTTTCCGTTGCAATTTCACATACAGCCGCACACAAGCAGCTCCAAGAAAAAAAAGGTGAGAGACTGTAATGTTTGTTGCTTTGGAATGTCCTGCACCGATTAATGTGGAGGTGATGATCCTGACCAGCCGAGAGCAACGCCAGCTGCTGCGCCCAACGCCGTCCGGAGAGAAAAAAAAAGAAGCTATTTGAAGAAAGAAATAGGCGGCATATGGCTCCACACGACTCTCAGTTGGAGTAACGGTGATCATCTATCGTTGCCATCGGAGGGGAGGGAAATCTGCAGATATGAAAAGACAGGCTGTCTCCATAGAAAGCAGAGGGGTGTGACAGTAAATAGCTGTGTTCCAATCCAGCGGCTGCATCCTGTGGGAGGAGCCAGCCTTCGCGGTCTACGTCGGCCGCGTCCTTTGAATACCACAAAAGGCTCGACCGGGCGGACCCCGAAATGACTGGTCTGGTCTACAGATGATTTCCTGTTTGCGTCACCAGCTTTTCGCGCCAACCAACCATTTGCCGCTCTCGTCTCCTAGCAACCAGCTGCGGTTGTCATAAAAGAAATAAAGCTAAGTTAAAAGATTAAAGTGGACGATCTGCTATAAATAGCGCAGCGGCTCCCGGTAGCGTTAGCTGGTTAGTTAATAGCGTCACGTAAATGAACCATTTTAACATAAGTGTGATCTGATCAGGTCCCTTGTTTTTTTTCATTTTAACATTTGTATCTGTAAATATTCACGTGAGTTAAAAGCCAATAATTACATTTAAATGTGAATTATCCAGCTGCTGGTCCACTAGTCGCCATGTTGATAAAAAAAATAGAATAATCAACTTCACCGTAATGCAATGAATCTTGGGATATGTTGGGCCGTGAAGGATCCATCAGTTGTATTCTCCGAATCTGGGAAAAGAAGGCTGCATTTGTCGGCCGCATTAGAGGGAGTCTTCGAAATGGGACAGCATTGTCGCTGTATAGTATGTCTAAAAAAGTCATGGTATAGTACGCCGGAAAAAGTCATAAAAAATGAAGGATGCGGCCTCTGGATTGGGACACAACTTCAGTCGGAGTAACGGTGATCATCTATCTTTGCCATCGGAGGGGAGGGAAATCTGCAGATATGAAAAGACAGGATGTCTCCATAGAAAACTTAGACACAAAACGAAGGCCGTCTTTTAAAAACACTGAGCTTTTGTAGCCCTTCACAAGGCAAGCAAGCAAGCAAGCAAAAAATGTGTCACAGAGTGTTGTCCAGACTGAGTTTGGTATCCATTAATCTGGGAGCAACACTCAAACACGAAGCCGCAAACGATGTGTGAGTGGCAGGAGCTGAAACGTTTCCCATGACCGGCTTTAACTAGGGGCGAGGGCGAGCCGGGCAGTTTTTCTGTTTGCAGGAATCCCCGTGCCTCTATTTGCTGCATGATTAGCTTCTAAGTATATCTCGACATCAGCCGGCTCCACTCTGGCTGTTTTCTGCAATCTCCACGGCGACGGCGGAAACGACAGCGGGTTCTGACAGACCAGACTCTAACCCCCGTGCTGTTTGTGGTCGGACGCCAACGCACAGATTGTCCCTGTGACACCGGCACAATGACACACACACACACACACATTGGGAGTATGATTCTATGGTCTGGCCAAGGAGCCATTTTGAAAAGCAATTCCATAACTACACTACCCATCCAATGATGGAATAAATATTTGCACACAAAAGAAAAACAGCCCTAGTAAGAAGATTTATTTGTTGCGACACCGCCCGGCGTCGTAAAAGACAGCAACGGTCGACCTCCTATAAACAAAATAATATAGTACGATAAACAGGCCTTATTGATTGAGCAGTTATCACGTTTTTACATCCATCCCACTAAATCGAGGCCCAGCGGCTCTGTGGCATGGGTGGAATCAGACAGACTTTGGTTTGTATCCAGACAGCAGCGCCATTTGTTCGCAGGGCAGAGGTAATGACTGTGTCCATACATGCATCCTCAGGCTGGGCTTTGGTAATCTCTCTTCACCAGAGCAGGGCACTGCCAACACAGCCGAGGAGGCAGGGAGGTTGGGGGGGAGACCGACAGCTTTCCCTCCCTCTCTCCCTGTCACTCTCTCCTCCTCTCTTCCTGCCCATCTGTGTCGCTCGCTCGAACTCTCCTTTTGTGAGGGAGCCTGTGACTTTCAGCCTCGCTCCGCTGTTCTCCGCCCCTCGGAGTGTTTTCAGCCCCGTTGAGGGGGGAGACAAGTGAGTCTCGTCTACCTCCCTCCCTCCCTCCCTCCCTCCCTGTCATCTGTCTGCACGCAGACACTCCCACACAGATGATCAGCAGACACTTCCTGCCCAGGGAAGTCCTCTTGCTGCCAGTTTCACCCCCGAAGCCGAGACAATCTGCCCTCAGTCATTCGCTCGCTTTCCGCCAAACTTTCCCATCCTCGCTGCCCCTTTTTCTTTTCTTTTTTTTAAGTATTGAACTTTTGTTGGGGTGATTATGTCTTTACGGTTGTAAATTTATGTACAATTTATCTGCAAACTGTTCACGGCCGATGCAAAATCATATCTGTAGAAGGTTCATTAACAGCGCGTTTCATTGATTTTCCAAACAATATCTGCTTTTGGCGTCAAAAGCGTGACTTTCAATTTAATGAAAAGCATTTGTTCAGAACTGCATGAATTGATTTCCTGGCGACATGGGGGTGCAAAACAACAACCTGCAAACACAACATTGAGATATTATCACTTCATAAAGTTGTTTAGGCTGATGTGCATAGCAAACAGTTGCTCATTAAGACATTCAGCAAGCACAGAGGCTCCAGTTTTGGTCCCCTCCAACTCACGGGGAATATCAGACTCTTTAGCTGCTAAATGCTGCACTATTTTCACAGTTTTGTCTGTCAGCTGTTTCATGCTGAACTAGTAGTGTACTGAGGGTTTTAAAATTATAATTTTATTTTGCTGAAAATAGGTGCCTGTTGATTCAAAAAGAGCGTGAAGATGAAAAGTGAAGTTGTGGGCTGGAAAACCCAAACAATGAGCTGAAAAATGCTGAAGGGGCTGAGGAAAACTGAGACGGAAATATTTCTCCTAGGATTCATGACTACGAGTGACACCTTTCACATACACATGGTCATTTGCTTCTTTAATGAGAAAATATTGATTATAGCATCTTCAAGGTTAGGGGGTAATAACAGTCTCAGTAAAAGAATGAGAAAGTAATCCCTGATTTGAAGCATTAGATGAGACAAATTGATTTTTTTCGATATTAAAACAAACCATAATCTATTACTAACAAAGTGTAATAGCTAGAGACAGAAGATGTGAACAGCAGGCGTCATTGCTTTGTGCACCCTCTCCTCCACCACATCTTCCTCCTTAAGACTTGTCTGTTGTAGAGGAATGTCACACTTCCTGGAGTGAAGAAGGCGTTACTAGAGAATAGACTCTTTTCACAGCAGCCATTTTTAAATATCAAAGCATGGTAAACACAAGTGTAATTGGAAAATGATATCAATTATTGGTCCTGAGCGAGCCAGCATTTAACAATACCAGGGTCCTGGCCCACCTAAATGGATCTGGGCCGTTTTAAATGTTATTGATTACACCTGTGTTTACGCTACCTTGACTTGTCAAAATGGCTGAAAAAGGGCCGATATGACCTAGGCAGGAATTGACCCTTTGCTAAGTCCCGCCACTAGAACTCAGACTGGCAAATCATAGCGTAGCATTGGACAGCTATCCGGCTCTGCTTCATAGAGTCTCATGAAATCGTTTCAGGTTTTCTTGGTTTTCAGGCTGGTTTAGTGGATTTGGAGCTAGTCATGGACGTAGGTTGGAAGTAGATGTAGGTTTCTACCTAAAAACCTGTGGAGCTAACATTAGAAGAGTATGTAAGCACTAATAATTAGCTAGATGTAGCACTTCTATGCTATGCTAGCTACTGAAAGTGTATTGGATGTATACAAATGCTGCTTTTTCTTTTTAATGATTGTATCTATCTGACTTTGGAGGAACTGTGTTTTCCTTCATTTCATTGTCTTCTGTCTGGATCTCCAGGTGATGTGTTGGTTCACTGTGATCTGTAGCTTTAGCTTGTATCTTTATGTCAGTTTGACATCCTGGATATATCCTTCAAACACAGATTGTAGACCCTTCGGTCTGCCTCTCTCTGTAATCAGTTGTTTTTTCGTTTTTCCAAATATAAGATTATTCATGGCGTGCAATAAGTGACAGTGTGGGCTCCATGGTAACGTAGCTCTTACAGTTTAATGGAGTAGCAGAGGGGGGCGGGGCTTAGCAAATAGTAAACTCTGTTTCCTCCGCATCGTATTCAGCAGACAGAATTAGATGTTAATAGATGTTTTTTGTAGGAGAAAGGAGAAAGAAGGTTCTTTTTTAATTCCCTCTCCTCCACAGTTCTCGTCAAGGCCAGTCTCACTTCATACTCCTACTTCATCTCTCCGCCATTTTCCAGTCAGTTATTCTACAAGGACTTTACCTGAATAGTCTTTAAACAGCTTCTTGTATTTACTGTGCTTTGCAGCAGCTTTTTTTCAGTTACCCACACCGCTGAACTAGGCTCTGTGTTACGTGACAGAAAGTAAGGCTTTCATAATCCTTTATCTAACACGACCTTCCACCGTCTCCTTCTTTACGCCCACTTCCCCCTTTTTTCCCAGTCGATTCCCTCACCCTCCGTCTCTCCCGCTCGCACCGTGCCCATCCCCTGGGCAGCCCCGGCGCTCTGTGTGCCGGGGCCCGAGCTCTTGCATGGCTGCCCTGCCAGAGTGTATTTTAAGACAACCAGCGTGTTTCTCCATGGGTGCAGAGGCTAGGTATGACTCACAAATCAGATATTTGACCAGGAGAGCCACACAGTAGAGTAGAGCCGAGGCGTGGGAGGAAAGTGTGGATGGCTCACAAAGGGAACCTGACCGACCTCTTTTTTTCTTTCCATCTGGTAAACAGACTGCTATTTCGACTCCATTGGTGTTTCAAAGAAATAATCGTTTCCCAAACACCAAATAGCTCTCAGAGCCTCACAGGAGAAGAGTCTGTACCGAGGAGAGGCTCAACATCTATGAAGCTCACTGCAAAAAAGGTGCAGTGAAGCTGCTACGAATGGAGCCTACTACCACAAATTAAATATCTTACCTTTCAAGCTGACATGACACGTTAGACTTTCATGCCGTCACTCTCGACACAGATATTTTGTACAGAAGCTTGTATCTCTTCAACTCATTTTTGTAAGTGTCTTTTGACTTAGTCTTCACACAAAGCGAGGCCCTGCAGAGAACAATGCGGTTCAGCAGAACAGCCTTGATCATCGCTGGATGTGTGGAGTGCTCTCTCCAGGTGCGACAGAGTCTCGACTCTCGGGGCAGGAATGAAACACAGCCTGCAGGTTTTATGACTAAGTGTTATCAAATGTATTCCTTTATATCCACATGGTCTCGCATTACTGATGGCTGTATTGATTTTTCCCCGGCTGCAAAGTGCACTGGACACAGCATTTCTTTTTTTTTTTTTTTTTTTTTTTTACTGTGCTCTCTTACAGCCTGCGTGATAACCTTATTAAAAATAAACATGAAGAAGAAATAACCCAATACTGAAATATGCACACCATTATCCCTCAGGATGCAGAAAAACAAGAATATTCTTTCATGAATAACATGCAAAGACAAATGTCTGCGTTTCAGGGAATTGTTGCTTCGTCTTTGCATCTCTGCTGGGTCCAGTCCTAACCTGGCTCTGACATATTATTCACATAACTAGGAGCGGAGGTGCATGTTGTTGTTTTTTCTCCCACCTACACCTGGAGCATGCATGGTCTGACACATTCGTTGTCAGCCGTGCACCTGCAACACTCTGACCTGCATCCCAATGACTCGCTTCTGTTCTACCCCCCCATCTCTCTCTCTCTCTCTCTCTCAGTGTGCAGCTCTCTCCTCAGACTCCACAGAGCATCATCACCGGGCCCATTTCTCCTCTAATAGCGCAGACAATGCGGGCGAGCCTCCTCGATCTCATCTCTCCTCGCTGTCGGCCCCTCACAAAGAATTCTTCAGCGGGGCCATGTAATTACGGACTGATCACAGCTTAGGAAAAATATCACAGACATCCTATTCCTTCTGCAAGTGTGTGTCTGAACCCCTCCTTGATGCTGTGCACTTGAGACACATGTACCGGGTTTGGAACAGAACAGAACACTTAAATAGACACGCTAGGCATTGCCTGCAGTGCTGCCTTGAGCCTCTCCCAGGGTTGACATTCTGGTATCACATCAGTAACACCTGCAATTCACAACTGGCGCCAAATTTCACGTGTCACAAATCAGCCCCCACGGATCTGAGAAGTGTGCAGAGGAGCACTTTTTGCTGCAAAAGTCTCACACGCGTATTTGAAAAGCCAAAAAAGATGTAATGCCTGCTGTTTTGTAGTATGCATTGTGATAACTGCAACGGTTTTTCACATGAGGCGTTTGGAGACGTAGTGTAATTTATGCACAGCTGATATTCTTATGTTGCAGGAAATGGAAATGGAAAAGAATTAGCTGCTTAAACTGCCATTCACAACAGAGTACTCGCACTCATCGAGCGGGGCTTTACAAAGCCGGCATGACAACAAAGAACATCTATAAAAAAAAGGCAATAATAATCCAGAAACGCATTCACAAGAAAGGTAGTTAAAATGAAATGGATGAACAGACGAAGGAATAAATGGAAAAAAACAAATGCAGAAACAGATAAAGCACTCAAAATATTGCTGCATAGAACTACAAATAGGCAAAATGCGAGTGCACCAGGGTATAAAGCTGAAAATAAAAGCAATTTAAAAGACAACCTTGAGCGTGGTTATAAAGAAAAAAAAAAGTCTTCCAGGTAGGGCATTTCACAGTCAAATTAAACTTTATTGTTTAGCTGCCTAGGCAGACCTTCCTCCAAGGCTTTACACAAATCCCAGCCTCCTTGGCTGTGATTGGCGCTCTCTAACTGGCCTTCACATTAACCATCTACAGCCTGGAGCATTTATTTGGTACACGCCGTTGGTGGAGGTTTCACACCCACGGTCTGGAGGGCTCAGTTCAGGGCACTGAAGTCTCTGAAGGTGCTCCCATAGTCTCTCTGTGTCCTAATGGCAAAAACACAGTCAGTTCCTCTTCCATCAAGACAGGAGGGACAGTCAGAACAGGCGGAGGACTTCAGGCTGAGTGACTCATGAGGACATAAAAGATCTGCTCAGAGTCAGAGAGGTTCTACGTTCTCAATGTGATCTGGATGTCAATCTTGTAGCCAATGAGCTGATGCTAGAATCAAGAATGCATGCTCTCTTTATGGTTAATATTCTGACTGCTGCATTTCTGAAAAGGATGCTCGAGGCAAGAATATGAGTAACCGAAATGTTCTGTAAATGTAGAAGCAAATATTTGGTCTTGGATAGTTTTGCAAAATACTCTTTTTCTTTCAGGCACTTTTTCAGTCGTTCGTTTTGTCTCTCTACATGCAGATCCATGTGCAGTGCTTGAATATGAAGCTGTGGTTTTATTAAGCCGTGCTAGGGGCGGGGCTTTAGGGATGGTCATTTCTGTCCAGACTGAAATATTTGAACAATTATTAGATGGATTGCCATGAAAATTTGTTCACACATTTATGATGCCCAAAGAATGGAGCCTATCGCCTTAGTGATGACTTCTAGCGCCACCAGTCCCGAAATATACCTCATTGTACATACATTTCACTGTAATCTGTCCAATACTTTGGTTTATGACTAAATACCTGCAAAATGAATGATATTTGCATCAACCTCAGCTGTTCTTTGTGATAACACGCCAAGGTTAAGATGGTTATATGATTATATCACCTAGCCAACCACCTAGCCAAACAGGCCCTATGCTTTAGACATTTAAAGCATGTCATTTTACAATTACAGACATTCATTGTCTCCCATCAATTTCTGTGCAATAGGAAAATACATTGGAGGACTGGTGAAACTGTATTAAAGGAACAGTTCGTAGCATATAGGTTAATCCATTGGCAGAAATGGAATATGATAGAAACAAGTATGTTTTCTTACGTGTGAAAATCTACATATGGTGCAGGTCCTCCTCACAGAGTTGGCCGCCATGTTTCTACAGTAGTCCAGAAAGGACAAACCAAACACTGGCGGTTGATTTGCGTTTTTTGCGTCGTCAACCGTAGTTCTCCTAGAGGCTCGGCACCGGAGAAGTTTCAGTTTTTTGCAATCTGCTACCTCACCGCTAGATGGCGCAAAAACCAACACACTGAACATCAGTTCTGCACTATTTGTTTGTCAAAGTCACGTTAGAGTTATGAGGTAACTTACAGACTCTCCAAATCAATCTGCTATTTAACTGCATTACCCCACAATGATATGTATTGTTACGTTAAACTACTGGTTTTATGTTCATTTAACCTCTGAAATATGGAGTTGAACTACTATTACTACTACTACATTGTTATATTTGTGCTCTTGAGCAGGGAGGTATAAATAAAGGTAGCAGTTATATGATAAAAAAACCTTTAGGAAAACCTTATAAAGTCTATGTTTGTCTGCCATCTTCCCCGCGGCTCAGTCTGATTGTTATCCTGTCTAGATTTGTGACCCTGCCACTCACGGGCTCTTCGCTCTGCTCTGTGCTGCAGGTGTAGTGCATCACCGAGGGCACCTGAAAAGGTAATCCTGTCAGCAACCCACTGGCGCCTCTGCACAGCCAGAACAATGGTTGATTGTGCACTCGGAGAGGACAAGAAGCTTTTTTTTTTTTTTTTTTTGTCCACTGAACAACCTGCCAGCTCTGGAAGAACTGGAGACAGTGTTTCCGAGAGAGAGCCACTCTGTGTAAACAGACTCATTCTCACCGAGATCATGATTCATCAGAGCAAGTGTCTGGACTAATGGACCGAGAAGATTTATGTGGAATGTGTTTTTTGTGACACGCACATTTCACATAACTTCCACTCGCAGTGAGACAAAGTGTCAGAAGGCTGCACACTGACATGTATTTCAGAGCCAGAATCAGAGATGCGCAACAGACGCCAGATCAGACAATTACCCTCAGACAAGTTAACCAGGCGAAACAGGAATGAGCCCAGTCGAATACAACGGAACTGTCACACAACGCTACTGAAGGCTTATCTTTATTTATCTTCAACAAGAGCACTAACACTTGGTTTTTCCCCCAGAACAACTCATGTGGATCTCAAGTCTGCTCTCAATCCCAAATAAAAGAATACATGAAATGTGGATGAAGTATTTCATATGAGAGTTATTGTGAAGTATATTTAAGCTAGGATTTTATGAACACATTGTGAATTCCAGCTTTCAAATGATGCTGTATTATTGAAGCTAAACCTATAAAAGTATTATGTGAATTGCATGTAGAGTTTATAGACAAAATATGAACATTCTTCTTGCAGTAAGCGACTACTCGAAGCCACTTGTGCTATGACCAACAGAGTGGGTGAATTTTTAATTTTTTTTATTTCTTCATTTTATGTTCATTAGAGCACAGTCGAAAGCATGTCATCGGTGTGGATGGTTTTTCTCCAAATACAAAGGTGTGATGTGTTTCCAACTGTGCACAGGAACTGGAAAATTGATTGAGCAGTGAGAGCGTAGGATTATTGTCACCCGAAAACACACACACACCTACACACACACACACACACACACACACACACATACACACACGCAAATGTTTATTACTTATGAGGACATTGCCTTGAAGGAGGCCTATCCTTAACCGTAAACACTACGTGCCTAACCAGGTAACCCTAACTTAACCTTACTGTAAGAGAAGCCTTAACCAAACAGCAATTCTAATGGTTAACCTCATGGGGACCAGCTGTGAGATGTGAGTCCCCATAAGGATCAATGCAAGTACACACACACACACACACACACGCTTGTTTTGGTCACTTGCCTTGACTTTGATTTATCGTTGTACTTTAAGGGGTTATGGCATGTAACCTCCAAAGACACGCTAAAGGTGATGCCGTACCTGACATGCCCCTCCTAAAAAAATGTGACAGGACGGGGCTTCAGGTATATACCCAAGGGTATAAGGGGGATTTGGCAGTTTCAATTCACTTAGAAAGCATTTTTGGAAGCGTTTTTGTGGTCCGTCACTCGCACTTCTCACAGAACAGGTACGCTTTGTTTGCTTTTTTGTTTTAACGCTTCAAGTCGACCCATTTAGTGACAAGTCATCTGCATAGACAGCTGATTAAATCACCAACATTTCCCATTCAATATGTTTTTCGAACGTGTTAGCCATATTTAGCCATATTTACATGGAATGATTCTGTCTGTGGGCTCGCCTGTTTCACTCCAGGCAGATTCACCTCACTCAAATAAATAAAGATCAGGGATTCCAGTAAGACCCGCCGGTGTAGTGGAGCAGCAGGGAAAAATAACCGCGGGGTGACTTTACTTTCTGATTTGAGAAAAAGCGGCCATATTGCCCAGTTGTGAGATCCGTTCCTGGAATAATGAGATTGCAGAGAGTGAAGACAATAAGTTAAAGAAATTGAGGACTCAAAAGTCAAACATCTGGCTAAGACATCGCCACTGCAAACCTTAGCAACGGTGCAGGAAGAGGTCTCCTGTGCAGTAAAGAGACAACGTGAAAAAGCATTTAACCTGGATGTAACTCTGATTCCACTGTGTCAGTATTTGTGTAACCCACCGACACTCTATGTCACAAAGGGAATGAAAGAATGTAAATGAAAGAAACTGTGGGGAATGTTAATAAAGCAAAATGTGTCCTCACAACACATCTGTCTGGTGTTGCGGTGGTGCCATATTTACATTGAATGATTCTCTGTGGGCTCGCCTGTTTCACTCCAGGCAGATTCACCTCACTCAAATAAATAAAGAACAGGGATTCCAGTAAGACCCGCCGGTGTAGTGGAGCAGCAGGGAGAAATAACCGCGGGGTGACTTTACTTTCTGATTTGAGAATCTCGATGGCATCAGGTCGAAGAAACGCCATGCTGCAGCACACGAAAAATGTATTTGCTTGGTATTCTTATTCGTATGAATCTGCCAAACAAAAACAATAATAACAAAATAACAGCATTAACATGACATTTTAAGTAAATATGTAAGACGATAACTGTACCAAGTCCTTAAAAGATGAATTTGTAAATAGTGTCCATGTGATAGAGTCCATACAATTTATTTATCCAACCTCCTCCAATCACGACAGTCTCAACAAGAGCTTTATGCACTACAGAGAAAATATCTATTTACAAAAGCATGTTGTAACCAATAAATATCAATAAAGGCACACCCAGTGTGTTTTATAAGCCCGGCACTTAACAAAAATCACTCAACCCTAATGCTCAGAGAGGTAATGCTCACTGGTTCCCCTGTAGGGAGTGAAACCGCAGAAACATCCCCCCATTTTATTATTGTATTATTCATTTATTAGTATATCGGATACTCTATCAAAAAGCGGCCATATTGCCCAGTTGTGAGATCCGTTCCTGGAATAATGAGATTGCAGAGAGTGAAGACAATAAGAAGAAGAAGTTGAGGACTCAAAAGTCAAACATCTGGCTAAGACATCCCCACTGTGGTGCGGGGGGCTTAGTGTGAATTCTCTGGAGACTGTTCCTAACCGTAACCACTACATGCCAACCCTTAACAATCATCTTAAACTAAACATAACCCTAAGATGTAGTCGTTAACGCTGTGAGGTTCCAATATTGTTACATTTTTGAACAAATGTCTGTTATGACAAAATACAAACACACACATGCAGGTGTTTTATCAGGATTATACAACAAAACAAAACGTATTTATCCCTCAAAAACATTTTATTCGTCTTAGAATTGTGTCTTCTGGGAGGAGAACAATGTTCGACTGGTTGATCAAACTGACAGATGGGTTGGTTTCCCCAAAGGTCTGAGTACATTTACTCGCAAATATCCCTTTCGATTGCCCTTCGACCTCCAGGTAGAGTGCCTGACAGCTCTATGCATAATCCATCTGATAAATGACACGCTATTGATCCTCTTAGCATCGTCGAGGGCCACATGTGAGTGCTCAAACACTGATAAGGCAGTTAGAAAACACTATATCCTGTCAGCGGATATAGTGTTTTTTGACGAGCGGATCTTCTCGTCAATTGTGGCTTAAGAAACCCAATTTGAAAAGAAAAAGCTTCTCTAATTTGCAAAAAAAGCGGTGATTGAGGTCTTCCCCCAAATCAATGTGGCTGTCCCACGCCGGCGTTTCAGTGAGCGCTTGAAATCCCACGGGATTTGCATCTGAAAACAGTTATACCCCGTCGACTAATTTCTCATGTATGCTGCTGCTGCTGTCCACTTTTTTAAAGCTTTAAAAGAGCAGAGACACATGGATTTGTTTAAACAGAACTAACACACCGCTGCACAGCCAGGGAAAAAAAAACAAAAAAACATCTTAAGGGAAATACAGACAAAATGAAATTGGAGCTAATGAAACACCAAAGTTGCACTCTTTCATTTTCACACTGAAAATCAACAGATATTTTAGCATAACTACCCGAAGGCCCACGCTGCACTCTAATAATTTAGTCTTCCTCTAAAGGTCCACGCTGTGCTGGCTGATGTAACGGTTATATATTACCATGTATTGTTAGCTGATGCGCCCTCAGGCCCCGCTGTAATAACACCACTGAAGGACAAGAAATGAATCCCGATGACAGTTTATTATGTATACTGTGTGTGAGAGAGAGAGAGAGAGATAGAGAGATAGAGAGAGAGCACACTGGACCCTGACATCCCTGAGATACAACAGTACACACACACACACACACACACAAATATGTAAAATTGTCCATATTTTGAATAGATCACTTCACTTACATCTAACGTTATCCAGCCGTGAAGACAGGTTTGGTCTAATTTTGCCATGTTTAAAAAAAAAAAAGTACATTTACTACCATTGCTATTACTTCTACTAGTACTGTAGTTAAGTATTGAATTTTGAGCTACACCTGCATTTCATGCTACTTATAATTCAACTTCACTATATCTAAAGAGGGAAATGTTGTACTTTTTACTTCACTACATATATTTAACAGTTTAAGTTACTAGTTATTGACTGATAAAGATTTTTACACCCAAAACATATAATAAGCTTATAGAATGTTTTTTGTCATAGCATAATATGAAGTAGTAAATATTAGTTTGACTATTATACATAATATATCAGTAAGAATAACCTTATAGTATATAATAAAACACTTGCATATACTTTCCATTATGAGTACTTTTCTCTTTGTCGTACATTTTGCCGTATTCAATGTTCTGTAATGGATTTCTTTTTTGTACTGCTTCTGTTTAAGTAAAGGATATCAATACTTCAATCAATTTCTGCCACTAGGATTTGTGGTTTCAGCCCAAAACAATGGCAGGTAATGGGATTCTGATTGTTTTAAAGAAGGGCTTTCATAATCAATCGACAGCTAAGCGGGAACGACGTTGTAAACCGTGGCACATGAATGCAAAACGATTGTATCTGCACGGCTCGACACCAGCAGAGGTAACTGAGATAATACAAACACTGCAGAAGAAGCACCATTGTGTGGGTTTCTTTTCTCTCCCGTCTCTTGCAGCCTGGGTTTGCGTGCGTCGACTCCCTGGCTGCTCCTCGCTGCTCTCTACATTAGAGCCCTCACATGGGCATGCAGTCTAAACAAAGCCTCGTGCCGCCAGCCTCCAGGGACAGAGAGACCGCCATGTGAGCGGCGCACCTCCTGTCCCTTGTAAGTTGGCAGCACGTTGCACAAAGTTGAATGTGTTTTAAGTGTATTGTTGCATTAGTCCTTTTGCGTGCATGTGGCTGTTATCCTTAACTGTGTGAACTAGAAACTGAAATATGTGTATCTTTGTGCAGAGCTTGAATAGCAAGCTGTTGTTTATAAGCTATGCTAGTGGTAATGTAAAGTAGATATTCACGGTTTAATCTGCATCCCTGGTGATTTATCTCTTGTTATATGCCAACAAATCTGTATCAGAGTATTTTTACATCAAAACCCCCATTGAATTCCTGTTTTCTCCTGTGTACAACAGAATCAAATGTTTGGGGCATAGAAATAGAATAGGAGTATAATGGACATTGATCTGTTTTCTGTGGTCATTTCAACAAAAAGAAAAATGTTGTTAGTTGTCATGGTGACAGCATTCTTGTGGTGCAGTAAAGTGTTGTCGCAGCAATTGCAGTTAAGTGGGGGTATCTGGAGAAGGATGGCTAGCTAGTTAGCTAGATAGGCTTCACTGGAGTGGAACCATTAGATGCAGTGTTGCCGTTGGACGCCAGCCCACTGTTTGGCTCATTTTCTGTAACCAGTGAAGCCATGAAGCATGGAGGAATAAGCGAGCTAGTTAACCAGGCAGCTGTCTGCTGGGTCGCTGGCTAGCTTGTTAATTCCACCATGCTCAATGCTCCACTGGTTACAGAAAATGAGCCGGATAAAGTTGTCACTCAATGTGTTTTCCTACTCTGGGACAAGAGTGTGTGGATGATTGTTAAATGTTACGCATCCAGTCTTACGCACTACGCTGCGGCCACAATGACAATGGTACAAACAAAAATGGCTGCCCGTCAGTGGGTCAAAAGTGTACAAAATACATGCAAGACTAACAACATTCCCATCAGTCTGTTTTTGGAACTAATTAGCAAATATTAGCATGTTAACACACTAAACGAAGGGCCTCTGTTCAAAATGCATGTTTTTTTCTGAGCACCAACGTCTTTAATCAATTGTTCCCAATGAGTAGAGTTTGTATTTAGCCAGTGACCGCCTAGAGGATCACCAATCATACTTTTTTCTGAGCGGTCTGCATTGTTTGTTTGTCTGCTCTGAGAGCTTAAAGTTGAAAATCTTTGAACTTTTCAGAAAAGCGCCGGTGACGTCAGTGTAGTAAATGGAGCAGAATCTGGTTTTGGCATAGTTTGTCTATCCTGAGCTTCATATTCTGGACAAACACTATCATAACAAAGACCGAAAAGCCTGTTTAGAAGCAGATTGGCTGGAGTGTTGTGCTTTTATCATCGAATGCTTTGTGTCGCTTTGCTCTAAAGTTACGACTGTCAGATTGAGCGGTGACAAGCTCATCTATACAAGGTATGAAGCAGACATCCTCTGTTTAAGATAAGATAAGATAATCCTTTATTAGTCCCGCAGCGGGGAAATTTGCAGGCTTACAGCAGCATAGAGTAAAGTTTGATGCTCATCCTGAAAAAACGATGTAAAACATATATATATATATATATATATATATTGTAGCTCAAATAGACAATTAAAAGCACAGGAGCGATTCTAGTCCATCATACGATGGTGGTGATATGATGTCAAGATATTGTTGTCATAGAAACATAGAAAAAGAAAGAACTCTTTCAAAGCGCTTTTTCATCGAAAGCGGCTGCTTTTCTGTCAGAAAAAGGCGCTATGTGGACAAAGGCATTCACATCATACCTTCTGAACATCAACATGTTAACAATGTCATGGTGTTAGCTGGCTGATGTTAGCATTTAGATCAAAGTATCCCTGTGCCAAAGTACTGTCTCACAGAGCTGCTGGCACGACTGTGGACTCTTTGTCCGTTACCTTCTGCTTCCTCCCTCTTCTCTTAAAATGCAACATCTTTTACATAAAGCGAGGGGATTCTCCCTGACAAGAAGATCCGCCGGATTAGCCTGCAAAATTATTTCTAAAGGTGCAAACGTGATTTTAAGAGCCGGGTGGGAAAGTGTTGAGACGGCGATAAAGGCGGAGAACAAAGCACAGATCTAAAGTCTGAGAAGAACCACAACTAAAATTCATCCTTTTGAAGAGGAAGACAGTCACGCAGGCGACGCTCACAGGAGGCCTGTTAACAAATTCACTTAGCTCATTTAGCCGGATTTGAGGAACTGTGAAGAATTTGCCTAGGAAAAGCTCATATTTAAAAAGGCAAACTTCTTATTCATCCATGCAGACGTTTTCTGCGCGTAGGAGTTTTTTTTTCCCACCATGAAAGCAGCCTTGAATGTTATTTAGAAGTCTGCTACGGCTGAGTGACTTTGCAATTCAGGTTCTGCCCAGAATGTAGCACGGATCACAGGCCGGTGCGTTGAAACAACAAGAAAAACTACAATTAGCCCTGTGATGAAGCCTTTCACCCCCACACCGAATTCTTTTTCTACTGAAGCAACAGGGACATTTTCTCCTCTCTTTTTATTTTTTGGAAGAGGATCCTGAGTGAGAGGCCGACCGGCAGCCAGCAGAGACCTCCTCATGCTTCTCCACTCATCCCCGTAAGAGGATCGGACGTAATGGGGTTTCCTCTTCTCCGGCTCCTTCTGCTCGCCAGATAAAGTGCAGAAAAAAACTTCCAACAAAGTCTAAGAGTGCTATTCTCGTCGCATTTTACAGTCATACCGACAATAAAGTTTTGGAAGGAACGCTGGTGTGACCTCGATGTGAGCAGCGCTAAGCTTTTAAGCAGATGCCCTCTTCCACCCCCAGAAAATAAGGGGTAATAATCTGAATCTGACCGGGAGAGTCAAGCTGCTGCAATAGTCAAGCCGACCCCAATACCAGAGCACAAATGACGGATGGCACCTCATTAAAGACACTGAAACAATAAAGGAATATAATAAGAATAAGAAACAACAGCAGCTATAAGTGCAACCATAACTATAAACTAGAATACGTCTGGAAACAAATGAAGAACGGCACACGACTGTACCAGCTGTGTTTTCATTGAAAAACATTTATTCATATGGCATGCCATAACGTCGGTGAATAATAAAGTGCTCCGTCTCCCAAAGGCCTGTGGGAAAAGCCCGAGACTTTAATACCAGGCGTGCATGGTTTCTCATATTCTCCCCGTGGCGTGCTGCTGACCTAATGACCTCGTGTCAGCAGCAATGACAACTTGTTTGACACAGGGATATTTTATTCATTCTATTAATATTGCATCAGTTGCTCACACTGCGGCGTGTTTGTGTGTGTGTGTGTGTGTGTGTGTGTGTGTGTGTGTGTGTGTGTGTGTGTGTGTGTGTGTGTGTGTGTGTGTGTGTGTGTGTGTGTGAATATATACCTGCTTCGCTGAACATGAGAGCAACAGCACTCCCTCACAACACTGTGTCTCCACAAAGAGGAACAAAAAAATCATCTTGCTCTCGGGGAAACATTTCTCTGTGTAGTTATCAGTTTTTAATTACGGACTTAGGGAGTCTAAATTATGCTGGAGTAAAGTTCATGCTCTGAAAACAGTTAACAGTCACTGACTCTCAGTTTGCAGAGTAAAATACAACAATAATGGGGTTTTTTCTTTCTGTATTTGATCCAAATCCAACATCAAATCTATGCATGTTATCGGTTCACCCCTGACACTCAGACTCAGAGTGCTGCTGCTATTCTGTCCGACCGGATCACTTCACTTCACGCATTCATCTGCATCACAGGTTTCGACATTTCGGTGTCACGGATTGATCTCGCCTCTCAACCTGCTTGAACTCTGATCCCCGCCAGAGATCAAGATCACCGGCCGGCAGCCAATTCGAGAGAGCAGGTGGGATTGAACTCTCCTTAAGTACATATTGATTGTTTGCATCCTTGTTTCTATTACTGCATGCTTGAAGAACACAAGCAGCAGAAGGAGGTTTCATGTCCATTAGGACAGGGATAGTGGAAAAACAACAACAACAGAGTATAAAGTAATCAATGACAAAGTGCGTATTTCTCAACTCGCAGGATGTTGCTCTTTAGCCGCACCAGCTAACACGCACCGCTTATGCTCTGGTTCCTCTGCCCCATATTACCTCCCGTCCCTCCTGCTTTTTCACCACAGCGTGTGAGTACATTTCACCTTGCCAATTCTGGTCTGATCGGGCCATAAGTCAGCATCTGATTAACTGGCTGGAATGAAAAAGCAGCAGGGCTCTCTCAGTCCCAAGGACCAGAAGTGAGAATGGCTGGATTAAAGATAATGTATTCAGTATATCCAGAGGAATAATAAAAGTCCAGCAAATTAATTTAAAGTTCCCCGAAATACTCTCTACTTCTGCTGCTGTCACTTATGTTCAAGTTTTTTGTAACATCCTTTTTTTTAACACTTACATTTATTCATTTTCACGTCCTTATTTTACCAATATTGTAGACCCAACATTAACCCTTTACCCTCCACCACTAAAACAACATTATATAGATAATGCACCGAATGAAGACAACAGCAACCACTACATAAGCCCTATTGGCACATGACAGGTATTACTTGGGTAATTCGTAATAATCGACCCTTCGCTAAGCCCCGCCCCCCTCTGCTACTCCGTCCAATTGTCAGAGCTACGTTACCATGGAGCCCACACTGTCACTAACTGCACTCCTTGTATAAATATTGTGTATTTTTGGGGAAAACGCTTTCAGAGAGAAGCAGACAGAAGCGTCTACAATATGTGTCATATGTATGTCCAACTGATTCAGCAGCTAAAACAGATTATAGATCACTTCATATGCGAAAGATCAATTGAGATGAATCCGCAAAAACAGAACAAATATGTTGACTAATGACTCATCAATCATTTATCATGATCTGTGAGGCATTTTTGTTCCAATAAAAGTCTTAATTTTGAAGGTAAATATGTTCATTGTTTTGAGAAAGTGGGAGAGTTTTATATTTAATATTTTGTTTTTGTGTTTTGCCTGTTCTATCCTGTTACCAGTTCTTCTTTTGTTCTACAAGGACAATGTTTCAAACCCTCCCTCGGGGCCTCAGGTGCTCTACTGTTAATGTTATGTTGACGTGATATTCACATAGATACGGAGCAATTGTTCCTAGTTAATTAAAATAATGGGGCTTATCGTCCTCATGCGTGTTGGGAACAATTGGTGTGCGGGTATTTTCCGGCCTTGTGTTTTAGATTATTGTTACCCAGATTCTGCAAACACAAAATCAAACCAATAAATAGTGAAGTCAGTATCCCATTTCTGTAATGGGTCGAATTAAAGCTTAAATAAAAACCCCTTAGACTCATTTCAGTAATTCCCATGTTCTTTTGTGAATATTTCATATATCCAGTGAGATGGATGCTGAAGGTTTGACGGTTTAATAACATCGTCCATATTTAGCAAAGGTTTTTCATTTTCTCCTACTAGGTAAATCCCACTGAGCCTGTCTCAACTCATCTCTCTCAGTTCTTGTATATATATTTTATCAACTTTTAGCTTCCCTGACTTCTCTATGAGTTACATAAAGCAGTCACTTTTCGTTGTGCCAGAAAAAAAAGGTTTTCTAACTAACTGTTAACGTGCAATAGCAGAATCTTAACAAACACAAGTTGCAAAACATAATAAGACAAATGATATAACAGTGGTTTTTCAATGGTTTCAATTGCGCGTTAACTAAATGACTGAACCTACGTGGTTGGATAGAAGTGTCAAGCTGGGTGAGAAAGTGGAATAACCGTCTTTGTTATCCACGTTTCACACACTTGTTCTAAAGTTTAATTGCACTGAGCCGGGTCTATTGTGTCAAACTACGAATAAAGGCCAATTAGCAAGTGATGGAGGGAAGAGCCAGAACCACTGGGCTGGATCATTAAATATCCATGAGACAGTCGTCTTTTCACTCCTTCAGCAATGGTAATGGAGCTCTTTGTGTGCATATATATATATATATGAGTGTGTGTGTGTGTGTGTGTGTGTGTATCTAACTATATGGTCCATACTTGACATATCATGCGTGTCTCCTATGATGGGGCTGAAAAGAGATGTGACTAATTGACCTGCTCTACTGCGCGCATCGATATACAAATGGCAACGGTGTTCAGAAAAACAGACGGAATTAACCTCTGCCATTTTGTGTCACTTTGAGAGCTCGTTACATACACACACACACACACACACACACACACACACACACACACACACACACACACACACACACACACACACACACACACACACACACACACACACAGAGCCTTCACATTGCTTCGGTGTCTATCTTTACCCCTGTCGGCTGAATAGATCACACTGCAAAGGCTTCAATCTCCTTCAAATCAATCACGGCGATGATTCCATGTGTGGGGAAAGAAAAGAAAAAAGCCGACCGAAGCCTGTCAGGGCTGTGAGAGCGGAGGATGTCAATGCCTCACTTAGACAGCTAGTCTGAAGGGGGGGGGGGGGTGGGCGCAACTCCCCAGACGGGAGGACAAGACAGAGTTCACCTGCATTCAATACAAAGTTTTCGCCCTCGGCCTTTTGAGAGAAGAGATGCGGGCGGAGGATTGCGAGAAGCACTCCCTGATGTAAATGTCATCTGGATAAAAATCAATTTCATGATTCATTCAAGAAGCCGGGACACACGGACGGACAAAGTCGTCTGGTCATTTCAGGAATGACACTCCTGAGCTAGACAGTGAGTATTGGATGATTTTTCAAAAAAAAAAAAAGGGTCCACAACATCATCGCTCCCGGTAACAATTCAAAAGTTTGGCTGATTGATTCTTGTTTTTTCTTTTTTTCTTTTTCTCCCTCCTGTGGCATTGTTGCTTCTCATTTCCAACACTGCACGAAAGGCAGTGAAATAAAAACATCTTAGAAGCAAATCGGCCCTCACCATGGCAACAGTATTGATCAACCCTCCTGGGTCCTCAGAAAAAAGAAAAATCAATACCTCATGTCAATTTCCCAGCATTAACAGTGTAGCAGCTACTCATGTCCTGAATAGAGGTGATATTTAGCGCACGGCAATAACATGTACAATCACCATTTAGCTCTCCTGATGATTCATTTATCACAGAGGTGAGTCACAAAAAGACCTGACGATTCTCACTGAGAATAAAAGGAGGGGGGGGGGCAGGATAGTAGGGAGAGGTCATTAACAGAAAGCTCTGTGAGTTTTTAAAGATTTTTTACTTCAAAGTCCATCAGATTGCTTAGTTATGTGCCAATCCCATAATCAAATATTGTTCAAATCAACGAGGATCGGAAATGAGAAGCTTTCCCGGGAGCCTTCGTTCTGCATTGCTTCATTCATCACATCTGAGCAGGTGTTACGTTACGTTAAGCTTTTGACGCTTCTCGCATGGAATCGTTTGACTCTTGATGGACTGCGGTTCTAAAACAATCTCGGGGTAAACGTGTAATGGCTGCCACACGCTCATCAAATGCTGTGAAAACTAATGAGGGTGGATGGGCTGGGAGCGCTCGTATTGATTATACGGCGTCGTTTCATTTATCATCGTTTATTATCGGCGTTTTCATCGCCATAGAGGGAAGGAAAATAAAAGTAAATTGTGCTGCAGGGCAAACAAGTTCAGAGTGAATTTGACTGTGGTGATTGAGTCCACCTTTGTGGCAACACTTTAAGGGAATGAGAGGAAATAGAGATATTCACGACGACTGCTGTTCAAACATGGCTACATGGGCTACACTTACACTCCCACCTCTTTACACCTACAGGCTGGTGTGAGGAGGAGAGAGGAGGGGGAATTAATAAAGCATCTCTCTCTCTTCTCTTAAGCCCTCTGAATTCCCCAAATACATCTTGATATAAAGCTCACATGAAAAAAGAAAGAAAAGGAAGTCTCACAACCCTCGAACCCTGCAACAAATTACAAGAGCATTGAGGAGGCTTCCAAGTATCACTGGAGGGTTTCTTTTTACCAACTGGAATGATAAAAGATTAATATGTTAACTCAACACTACAAAGAGTGAATAAGAATCAAAGCCAGGACGAAGGATGCGGTTTGGGACCATCGGCCTAAATGTCCAGCCAATGGAGGATGACTGCTGTAAAAAAAAAACCAACAATATAAAAACAAGAGCGTTGCATGTGTAAGTGTGTTTGAAGCGGGGGAAAAAGGGAAGAGGGGGGGGGCTAAAAGCATACTAAGTGCTTTGATGGTCTCACAGTTAGACAGCTACTTAAAGCCCGGCCCCTCGGTTTGTCTAATTGAACTGAAACAAAACATGACAAGCCTGGGAGTTACAATGTGCAACCACAAATCATTAGCGCCAACCGCTGCAACTCCAATGAGCCTCCTCAGCCCCGCCAGACAGGACTGCAAAGAAAAAAGTCTGCACATTTGCATCCACATGGTATTTCAAGTAATTAGATATTTTGCTATGGAGATGCGTTTTGAATAATTAATCCGCTGTATTGGTGTCCCTGCTGCGTTCTTTTCCCCCCGTTTCCACTGCAGCACCAGGCAGAAAGCACAGAGAACCAGTCGACTCTGGAACAGAGATGTGCTCCAATAAAAAAAAAAAAAAACCCAGAGCTAACTCGTTTGGAAATGAGTGCTGTGGATTCATTTCACTTACTCGCAGCCATCGAGCTCAATCAGGACGCAAGGAGTTTGAAACAAGCTCATTTCAAAAGAAGGGAGGGGGAAAAGGGAGAGAGGGGAGAAAGGAGAGGGGAGAGAGAGGGGGGGGCTTGTTGATGAAAGCAAGTCAACCATAAATCAGGTCTTTCAGGTTCACAGCGATTCATAAAAAAACATGCAGTCTCTCTGCGCGACTGGCTCACATAATCATGTGAAATCGAATGAAGCAGGCCTGTTATTCTCCAGAGGGGTGGAGGGTGGGGAGGGGATGGGGGAGGTTGTTGAGTTTTAGGGTGTGTGATTGTGTCAGGCTGTCGGTGCCCACTCATCCAGACTCCGGAGTGAGACTGGAACAGACGGGAGCTGTTCTTTCAGCACCACCGGGGACAAGCGGCAGCACACTCAGCTGTCTCATGTGCACAGTGTGTAGTGGGTGGAGGGTGGAGGGTGGTGGGGGTGGAGAGAGAGAGAACCCACCCAAATTCACTTCATTGATATTTTGATGGAGATGGAGATGGAGATGGAGAGAGAAGTCAAGGTGGAAAATTAGTCATAACATGCATCAATTTTCTTTTACAAGAGAGGCAGAAAAAGCCTCAAATGCTGTGTGTTCTGTTAGAAACAGTTGATTTGTTTCTCTGTGACATAAGGTTGTTTTTACTTCTTCTACTTATTGCATTCCTAATGAACATGGTTACCAGAAGCACACACACACACACACACACACACACTGTTATAACCAAAAAAAAACACTATTTTAGAGCAAGAAAACTTGCCTGAAAGAGGCGTAGGATGTTGGCAACCATGATCGATACCGAGCTCGCCGAGGCTCCCACGACTCCCACCACCTTCTCCGGCTTCACGAACACAGGTGCCTCCCCATTGGTGCACCTCACATCGGAGGTGTCCTTCGTGATCAGGGCCTGGACGAAAGTTAAGGACTGCTCCAGTGCATAGGTATCCCTGGAGCAAGTGTCCAGCACCCGAGCACCCAGCGTGATGTTGGGCAGGATCTGGTCGTCCTGGTTGATCTGGTCCAGAGCATACATCATGGCCTCCAGACGCTGGATGCCGTTCTCCTTCTTCAGGTCCCCGCATTGCAAGCTGTCTCCTCCCCGGGAGTGAACAGGGAAGAGCCCACCGAGGGTCAAAGCTCCTTCAGTCCGGATTGAATGTGGTGCGTAAATCTCCTGGGACTGCGCGTAATCCACCACTGTCCTCGCCATCCAAAGCGCACTCCAGATGGCGCACAGAGAACCAGGACGAGCCATGATCAACTTTTTCTTTTTTGTGTTGGGGAGTGGAAAGGATTTAGGAGTCAGAGAATCCACAGAAGATGTATTTTACACTAAAACCAGCCCCATGGAGGAGATGCAACAAGCCCGGAGGAGAGCTCAGAAGAACTGGAGCCGGAGGAGAGCGGCGCAGCTTGTTGAATATCCAGCCTCCCTCCTCGGAGATGAGAGGCTATACATCCATAAGTCAGAGAGAGAGAGAGAGGGGGATGAAGATGAAGAAGAAGAAAAAAAAATCACAAAAATAGAAGATGATAGTCCTTCTATACTGGATCAAACACGGAGAACCTCCACAGCATAAACGCGGTGGTGGAGACCCAGATAGGAGGAGCAGTGAGCAGAGGATGCTCTCTCAGTGGTGCTCAGGTGTTAGAGCCGGCAGAAGTGGGTGACATCCTTCCTTTTCTTCCTTTGCTCGGATGGAACTCGGTCCATGTGAGGATGGTGCGGTCCTCTGTGGCGTCTGTCTCCCAGGGGTGCACATCATCATCATCATCATCATCATCTTCATCCTCATCATCACACAACTACAAAAAAATAAAAGAAAGAAAGAAAGAAAGAAAAAACAGCAGTGTGCGCTCAAATGTGCGTTTAGTTACTCATAATATAAAAAAAACACACACACACACACACACACACAGTGCTAATTAAAGCTGTCTCTCTCTCTCTCTTTCTCTCACTCTCTCTCCCTCTCTCTCTCTCTCTCTCTCTCTCTCTCTCTCTGTGTCCGCAGCCGCTCGCGTTTTATACAAAATGAATGAGTCACAGTGAGGATCCACTGAGCAGAGCTTTCAGCCCCCTTTTCTTTTTTTTTTTTTTTTTTCCCTTAACGAGACGTCACTCGGCTGGAGAGGGAGGGGAGGGAAATAAATAAAGAAAGAAAGAAAGAAAGAAAGAAAAAGAGTGGAGCATCACTTCGTGGCAAAAGGGTTTTCAGAGAAGTTGTGTTCAGACGTGGAGGTAAACAAAACCAACAGATGCACTTATTACATTACATTACAGTCATTTAGCAGATGCTTTTATCCAAAGCGACTTACAGTCAGTAGCTCAAAGCTTATATTACATATCATTACATATCATTCACCCATTCACACACTGATGACAGGGCTACCATGCAAGATGTCACCTTGCATGACATTACATTACAGTCGCTTTTATCCAAAGCGACTTACAATCAGTAGTATATTACATATCATTCACCCATTCACACACTGATGACAGGCTACCATCAAGGTGCCACCATCAGACTCTAACTAACATTCATGCAACATCCAGTCCACACCGATGGCAAGCCTTCAGGGACTTGGGGTTAAGTGTCTTGCCCAAGGACACATTGGGGTTACCGACCCTCTGATTGGAGAACTACCTTGCTCTCCACTACGCCACAGCCGTCCCAACTTATGGAGCTGAAGGGTGAGACGGTTGCTCCTCTTGAGTGTGCGCCATCATAACCTCCATCTCTCTGCTTCTGGAGCTCCCTCCTTTACTATGGTGTGGACTGGATGTTGTGTGAATGTTAGTTAGAGTCTGATGGGCCTGAGGGTCGGTGGTTCGATACCCGGCTTCGGCAGTCGATGTGTCCTTGGGCAAGACACTTAACCCCAAGTTGCTCCTGAAGGCTTGCCATCGGTGTGGACTGGATGATGAATGTTAGTTAGAGTCTGATGGTGGCACCTTGCATGGTAGCCTGTCATCAGTGTGTGAATGGGTGAATGATATGTAATATACTACTGACTGTAAGTCGCTTTGGATAAAAGCGTCTGCTAAATGACTGTAATGTAATGTAATGTAATGCAAGGTGACATCTTGCATGGTAGCCCTGTCATCAGTGTGTGAATGGGTGAATGATATGTAATGATATGTAATATAAGCTATGATTGTAAGTCGCTTTGGATAAAAGCGTCTGCTAAATGACTGTAATGTAATGTACTACCATCAAACACACACACACACAGACACACACACACACACACACACAGACACACACGGCGCGCAAAAGTGTGTTTTCCTCTCTTCTTTTAATGTTGACTTTGCCAGGCACGAGGCAGAGATCTGTGGTATGAAAAGCAGGTATGAAGAAGCTCCACGCACAGAAAAAAGTCCCCTGAAATAGTTTTGGATTCATTACTGGTGCACCTTTAAAACGGAGAGTGGGAGGGACGAGAGGGAGGGAGGGAGGGAGGGAGGGAGGGAGGGAGGGGATGCACACGTTTGGAGGGGTCCAAGCTGGTCTCCCAGGCAACCCATCTTCAGAAGACACTCCTGATTCATCCTGTGCACACACACACACATACGCGAGAGAGAGAGAGAGAGAGAGAGAGAGAGAGAGAGAGAGAGAGCCTCATGCCAGCAGCACACAGACTGGTGAGAATGAACCACACCTTTTAAGGAGCGAGGAGAACCCTGACATCGTTCATAACAAACACACTATCATCACCAAACTGTTTAATTGCACAGATGGTGTTTTTGGGTTTTTGTTTTCTTTTACAAACAAGCAGTTTATGATTATGGTTATGGTTATGATTTGCTTGCAGTGGGCGTGCTCTACAGCCAGAGACTCACTGGGCAGTTTGTGGTATTAATTAAAGTGTGTAATTCGAATCTCATATTAATAAATAAAAAATGGATAGGCTCTGCTAATGACGGCTTTATTCATTCAGAGAGTTACAGTGGGAGACAAGGTGCCGACCGAGCACTCGGATACATAATTCATGCTGAAGTCTTCAAGTAACCTAGAAACTGACCACTTCTAAACCAGCCGCCGCCACACATCCGACCACAGCATCCACAGGGATGTGCTGCTGGGAAAAAAAGAAAACAAAATCACAGCATCATCCTGGGAAAACAGTCGAGCCAGAACTGGATTCTATGAGTCAGTGAAGTTGCTTGATGGTGCAGTCACAAACAGCCTCTGAGAGTTGCTTTATCGTGGAAATGATTACGAGGCGTAGAAATCCCTTTTTATGAACATCCAGCATTCGATTCTGTACAATTAAAAGATTAGGGAAGGCGATGTGGCTCTAATTGAAACATGTCCTATTGACATTACAGGCTTTGACGGACACATTTCTAATTAATTAAGTATTAATTCCGGCCTAATCCCTCCATGTAGAGTGTGTATTTTCCATTAGCGGCGACCGTTTCGCAGGAATAACTCCCAATTTGGGCGATTCATGCATGTCCAACTCCAGACATGTCAATGTGGGTGCACAAATTGCAAGTCAAGGGCGAAATTCATGAGCTGCAGCAAATAAAAAAAAACCAATATATATATATATATTTAAGGACAGTGTGTGGGAACTGCTTGGGGAAGAGACTGCTGAGGAGAGAGATGAGGGATGTGAGACGGGGGAGGGAGGCAGATGGCCTCCTCCGCTGAGAGCACACCGAGAAGATGCAGCAGCAGCCCCCGACAAATGACAACCGCAGAGACTGGTGTCGCTGTGCACGACTACGATCCCCCCCCCCCCGCCTGTTGGACTCCTGGAGCCTGACTCCCACTTACACTGTCAGAGGAAAAGGTTACTTTTGAAAAATGGGGGCCCTCATAGTGATTTAATTTAGTGACTAACCCCCAGGAAGAAGGGGTCTTTTTCGACCCCCTCAGGAGGAAGGCTGTTTGATTTAGACTGAGATTACACTTTGGTTTGGATCTTCTCTCTTTCTGCTTCCACACAGACACACACACACACACACACACACACTCAGGATAAATTCCATTTCACTTCCATCATGAGAGGAAGTAGGAAGGATGTGAGGATGAACAGGCCAGGAAGGATGTGAGTGTGTAATCTGGAAGAGGGTTTTCTGTTCAGTCTGTAGCTGACCAAACAAACAAACCAACACAGCCATTGGTCTACATACGACATCACACTAGATAAATATCAAGTTCCTTTTGTATTCGAGCATTCAATAGCGCGTCTGCCTCCATGCAGTCTTCTTCGAGTCAATTACTGTGTGCTCTTTTCAAGGAACCAAGAATCGTTGGAACAATAAAAAAGTCAACCTCCAGGACAGGAGGCAATACGGTCTCCTTTCTGGGCTCGACACCTGGCACAATGGGGTCTGTCCGTCAAATTAATTAACCCCGGAAACTTGTTTAATTCCCAGACTCCAATGAAACGGGGGGGTTGTCGTATCCATGGGGAGAGAAATAACTCCGGAGCGGGGAGATAATTGCATGTCGGGGTGATTTGTTCGAAAGCAAGCGGGCCAGTAGTTCCAGTCTGGAGTCATGCATATTCTGCAAAAGGGGGTCGAGAGTGTTAATGTTGGATCAATGTTGGGGCGATGTTAGATTAGCAACACGAAGGTCACCGAGCTGCCAGAAGCCCACCCCCCCCCCCGTGTCTCATTGTGCACCATCTGCTTTGGAATAATAAAAATCCCGGCTATCTACACTTTCTTCATCACTGCTGAGCAGGAAGAAAAAAAACAAAACATATTGTAATTCTCCCGGCGCGCTTCATGGGGAAGACAGATTTGTACCTCTGCTGGCTGTTTATGCCAAAGACAAAGCAGGTGCACTGCAGCTAGGACGATGGACTCGCCATGCTCTCAATTATGATTGTAATCCATCTGTCATAGCGGCTCCCTTCTAATTATGTTTCTGTAAAGTTGCTGCTGTGAGCTCAGTGCACTCTGAAATGTGAAAGATAGACGGATAAGGCACCAGTGGCCACCGGAATACAGAACTACAGGAGGTTTTTTTTTTTACTCCCCTTTGAAACTCATGTTATGTGACAACGTCTCACACAGAAAGGCTGTTTTAGAGCAAGAAAAGGTAAAGCAAGACACAAGGAAAAGCCAAAGGAATATTCCCCCACAGATGATTCCAGTATGTTTGGCTAATGATCAGAGGTATTGTAAATGGCATTAATGGACCCTTAGGTGGTGACCTCCCCACCCACACAGTCCTGGAATCTTCCAGAGGCCCTATTAGCGGCTGACTGGGCCGTTGTTTTGATGGCCAACCTCGCGGTCCGCTGGACTCTACGTGATAAGTGGGTGCAGCTGTGTTAGTTAGCCTGGAGGACTTCAGCCCGCAAATTTGATTGTGATGGCGAAACGCCTCGCGCCTTCCTGTCCGTTAATTAGCCGACCTTTTTTCGGAGCAGCTCTGGACCTGTGTGAATGCTTTTAGCGCAAGGTGCATTGTGGTGGAGGAGATTTCCTCCACGGTCTTTGCGAATGACTCATAACAACCCCTCCCTGTGTGTGTGTGGGTGTGTGTGTTGTGTGTGTGTGTGTGTGTGTGTGTGTGTGTGTGTGTGTGTGTGTGTGTGTGTGTGTGTGTGTGTGTGTGTGTGTGTGTGTGTGTGTGTGTGTGTGTGTGTGTGTGTGTGTGTGTGTGTGTGTGTGTGTGTGTGTGTGTGTGTGTGTGATGTGACAGGCCTGCTTGACGATAGACAGATGACCAGAGTACCTTTAACAGCTTTTCATTTGCCAAAACCAATATAACAGTGCTCTAATTAATAATTGATCTATGTTTCACAACAGAATGTCTCTTCAAGCATTTGTTTTAGAAATACCTGTGAAAATTAATGTGCCGGAATGCGTGGATATCCCACAAAAAGTTTAATAATAATATAAAGAGTGTCTTTCATCCAGGAGACAGCTGTTCGTTCTCCTTGTGAAACGAGAAGTTAACGTTGATGTATTTGTCACGTAACTTGGGTACTTCAGTAACGTGACTGCCGATCTTTTTTTAACAGACAACAATCTTTTCCTAAACCTAACTGAGTTGTTTCCTGTGAAGGCAGAAGTTTATTTTGAAAAGGTTACATGCATGTAACTGGCTTTCGTAGGAACACGCACAAAATAATTTGTAAATTTCTGTAGGATATCATACGAACATTCATTAAATAGAGCGTTTTGTAGGCCAATCAGGAAGTTTTTCTAGACAAATTATTGCAAAAATGAAGCAAACTTTAAAGATACCTACGCGTTTTGTTCAGCGAGATAATCTTCACGACTGAACACCACTTATATGATTTTTGAGAAGTGAAAGCAAAAAGGTAAAAAAGCTAACTTTAGGCTGTAAACAAACTACAACACGGTCACATGACCAAACAAAACAACGAGGCTGTGAAGGCGGACTAGTCGGCATGGTGACGTTTTGTTGTCTCATTTAGCCACTTGGTTTCAATCGCCTTTTTCAAGACACGTAAAAACTTCAAAATTCACCAGAGGGACATTTACTGACATTTTCTATACTGTGGAACGAAATGTTAAAACTCTTAAGCTTATGTCAGGCATCTAACCAGAAACCCATTAAAAAAAAAGAATTGAGTGTTAGACAAAAGGACTGGACGTGCTAAAGTGCTGACTCATTTCTTTGTAGGACTGCAGAACTCTTCAGTAGTTACCAAGAAACAAGTGAGGAATTAATCAGGAACTAATTGATTTAAAATATATGTATATCTAATGACTTAGACATTATAGTGACTATTTCTTACCTTCTCAAGTAAAGAGGTGAATCATGCTGCTGAGTAAAATGTTTCTTTACGTCACGATTTTCCTTTTTTCTCAATTAAACCAAGGCATCATCCAGTTTTGTGGGAATCCACAGTAAGTTTGTTCACAACAAACCAGAGAGACAGAATTCAGAGGAAAAAGATAAAAAACCTGCACTGTGATAACCATCGGGACAATTCCTCAGTACAGTGTGTGCAGCTGAAATGGTTTGATCTACGATTTCCATTTTCATTCTTCTGTGGTTTGCTCTTGGAGGATTGGAGGATGTTGTGGCTCTGCCCTCGTGATGTGACACAAAGGAGACATACGCCAAACTGGACAAGAGGCACGAGTGCCAAATGTCAGCGTGTTTTTAACGGACCAAAACAAACATCATGTTGATGAGCAAACACTACAGATGGACATCATAACCTCATCATCTCTTTCATGTTGGCCGGCCAGCTTCCCAGCTTTTTATTCATTTCCATTTATGTTCTGGCAGCTAGAACGGGACAATATGGCAAAAATCTTCTATCACGATACGGGTCATGTCATATCTCGATAACGATATATATATATATATATATATATATATATATATATATATATATATATATATATATCTATCACGATATAGCGATTTTCTTGGAGACCAATAAATCAAACCGTCAAAATTAAATAATCTGATAGGAAAAGCCTATTTTTGTATACTTCTGTATGGATTAAATATTTGACAAATGAAAAGTATTGTATCACTTAATTAAGAACTTAAGTGCAAAATACATAAACAGTTTAAAGTGAGGTTACAGGGAACAAAAAATAACAATTCCAGCTGTACACTGATTATGTTTACATGCATGCACTCTAGTACAGTATGATCTGATTAAGACAATAGTTTTAGTTTTCTGAGAAATTGGAATAGTATGTGCTTCATATTATCAATAAAGATAACGTAATTGTAACACGATTCACGACATCTCCATAGTTAAGAGAAATTTGAATAGTGTGCGCTTCTTATTATCAATTTAGATGATGTAATTGTTTATCACAAATCATGATCTCTCCATTTACAATTGAATCAAGATATGATTCCATTGAAAAAACGTAAACTATCACATTGATGCACACAAGCAGCAGTTTGAGTTTTCTGAGAAATTTGAGTTAGTATGTGCTTGTTGACGTAATGTGTATCACGATATTTCAATATATGATTCCATTGACAGACATTAAATCACAAATACAGAAGGATGTGATTAAGAAAATAGTTAGTTTTCTGAGAAATTTGAATAGTGTGTGCTTATTATTATCAATTTATATGAGGTGATTGTGTATCACGATATCTCGATATTTGATTTAATCACGATATTATTCTACTGAAAGACAATAAATCATCATATTGAATGAAGCAGCCAGCCCTCCTGGCAGCTTGTCTTATACAGTGACATATTTGCATTGCACAAGCCTTACTTAATTGTTTCACTGCAAATGAGCTCATTCCTCCATTCCTCACATGACCTATACGCTGGTTAAAGTGTAAGGAGTGTGTGAGTGGATTACGCCCATGCTGCTTGAATTAACTGCAGTGCTGTTTGTGTTGCTAAAAAACATATTTTCTTCATCTTACACAGCTCATTACCATACGGAGCTGCTAGCGAGGACTGCGGTGGAGGGCAGGCCGACTTATTTCAGATAAGTGCCCCTGCAGTCTTCACCAGAGAAGCATTCACACAAAAAAAGGTACACACACACACTTTTAAACAAAAATTTGCTCAGCCTGACTGCTTGGCAGTGCGCACTTCATCATGCACATGCATTAATCTCTCTCGCTTATAAAATGTGGAAATTTACAAATTACACTGTTACCGCATAACGACAATAAATCAAATGTATAGGAGTAATCCACTAGAGTTGACGCTTATGGCCTCCGGCTCATGCACCGTATGTCACCTCTTTTAACTAAAAAAGGCCGCGCTCAATTAAAAAAAAAAAAAAAAAAAAAAAGTTTGAGTTAAACCCGTGGCTCTTTTTTTGGACCATGTGCAAGCCAGAGGAGCGTGCAGTGTGACAGTAATCCCCTGGGTTTATCTGTTCACTGAGCTCTGTGCTTCCTCGGTCCCTCAGCCACGGTCTGACTCCCTTTGGGCTCCCCATGGCCCAGTGGTCCCATTGGGGAGCACCGTGGATTGGAACCGTGGGTCACAAAAGCTGCCGTTTTCCCAAAGGGCCGCCCAGCTGTCTGCACACTTTGAGTCATCCCAGCTGATCTCTTATATATACAGAGAGAGAGAGAGAGTCAATGTGAGGAAATGCATTTATTCATACCAACTTGGTTACAATAGTCACGGCTTGGTTTGGATGCACGTAAGGAGTCGCGGTCAAATCAGGCCGCCTCTCCCAAAAGTGACGCCTCCTGCTGAGAAATCACTGGTCGAAGTGGAAAAGAGAGCAACAGGGAGCAGAGCGTGTTTACAGAGTTTGGAGGGAGTGAATGATTGCGTATTGTGGAGTTTAATGGGCGCCGGGGCAGAGTCCTGTCGACGCAGGGCACACAGCACAATACCGACGGAGCAGAATGGGCCTCCTTATGGCTGCTCGGGGATTGAATAAAGCCCAGTTCATTTGCCACATATCACGTTTTGTTACATGGTTTTCGACAATTCGTCATATTTCATCCGCGGTGCTGGCAATGGGCGTTTTTATATCCTTTCCTATTTCCTCCACCTTTCAGCTCGCTTTAAGCTCCTTCGTGTCATGATGGTGGTGGTGGTGTTTTGTTTTTTCTTTTACTTTGAAATTCCTCTCTTTTTTTTTTGCTTTCAAGCTGAAAATCAAATCTATAAATCAAAGGCAATGGGAGAAAGACACAGGGAGTGAAGGACATTTAAATCCTTTTTCAGAGGTTCCCGAAGCTCAAGAGCGAAATAAACAGGAAATTATAATGGAGCTGGAAATGGTAGCAATCCCTCTTTTCAGGGGATTGAAGCCAGGTGTATTTCTTAATGCTTCCTCCTGCTTTATATTCTGCTCTGCTGGGAATGGATCCTCATCTCCCTCATTAATTTCCTTGAAAAAGGAAAGGAATGATAGTCTTTGAGAAATCCTAGAAATGCCAAGGATTCACACCTGATTCCTTTTTGCTCAATTGTTTAGTTTTTTTGTTTATTCTGACACACCAAAAGAAGTAGACATGCTTTAATGTGCAAAAACCTTCCTGTGCCTTTAACATTGTGTCCCATAAGGGCTCATTCTTTCTCCTGTATGTCATCGGGTTGAATATACTCTGCTCGGCTGTCTGTTTAACTGAAATATTGCTGCTTTGTTGACCTTCAGATTGAACTTAATTTGCATAAAAGGATATGATTAGACGATTGGGCAGACACCACGAGGAAACTAATTTGTTCACACTTGAGGTTGATGACCACATCTTACCACTGACAGCTTAGAGTCTACAGCTGAGGTGGACCTTATTAAAAAAAAACACCTAGACTATAGCTCGATCCTAGTTTAAACACTAGATGTTGTCTAAATGTAGTGAATATTTTTTACATTTCTGCCTGTTCTGTTTGTTTTTAAATCTTACATTTTCGTTATAACCTGTGAGTGCTTATGTCAAGCACTGTTTTAGTCTAAAAGTATCTGATTAATCTAAATGAAATGTAAGAGCAGCAGATGTATTATTATGTTATGTAATATGTGGGCACATCAAATGAAAGTAATGTTAATGTTAATGTTAAAATGAATTATTTTGACAGAGAATTCATTTTCTACGGCACAGAGTAGTTAAAGGAATTTGCACTGTTACTTGCTCTGGAACTTTACTTTTTCTGTCAGTCTATCAATTTAAAAAAACAGTTTGGTCATTCCTGGTTTACAGCCTCTGTGAGCCTGTAGTCAGGCACAGTACTGCTTTAAGATGAATGCAAACATGCTCACAATAACAATGTTCACAGGCGGCTATTAAGCAGATAATGTTGACATGTTTACCATCTGAGTTTATTGTGTTGGCATGCTAATATTTGCCAACTAGAACTAAACACAAAGTACAGCTGAAAACGACAGATTGTCGTAGTTATTCTGGTATTTTGTCATAAAACAAAAAATCTGACAAATTGAAATTTTGTGGTGCGATAAGGAAAAGTCAACAGTTCACCAAAGCTATTTAAATTCATCCTGACGAGGACGTGTTCTCCGTAGAACTCCCTGGATGGGTTCTAAATGAAAGCGTTGGAATATAAAAGCGCTTGTTCGCTGGAACCTCAAAGGTAGGTTTTAGATTGAACCCTTGGATTAAAAAAGGGTTCTGGGTAAAACCCCTGGGTGCCTCTTGGAATAACAAAATAGTTATCCATACAACTCCCTGCGTGGGTTCTACATGAAGCCCACCCATATAATCTAGATGAATATAAAAACACTGTTGGTAATGCCCTTGATTCTTGTTAGCACCATTTAAAAGGTCTCCAGAGAGGGTTCAGGGTGGAACCATTGGTGTAAGGGTCCTCTGTAGAACCTCTCATAGAGGGTTTTGGGAGGAACCTTTCACAGGTGGTTCTAGGTATGACCCTTTATGTTGGGTTAGAACCTCTGAAAGGGCTCCAAGAGAAAACCTTTAGAAAAGATTTTACCAAGACCCAAAAAGGATGCTCCTATGAAGACAAGCCAAAGAACCCTATATGGTTCTAGTTAGCACCTTTATTACTAAGAAAAGGTGAACAGCAATTGTCTGAATGAAGTTTCACGACAATCCATCCAATATTGTTGAGATATTTCAGTCTGGATCAAAGTGGTGGACCAACTGATAGTTATTCCTAGAGTCACACTAAAAATGACACAACTGGAAGTCTAGATTTTTAAAGACTTTGCACTTCTATCCAACAGTCTGGATCTTATGAGTCCTTTGAGTGAGTGTTTCCCTCTCAAAAGAAACTGAGACATTTACTTAAATGAGATATTAAATCCAGATGAAATATATGACTCTCACTTCTACATTTGTGTAAAGAAGAAGCTATTAAAGGACAATATCATGAACCATGTAAATATTGACAGCTGCCTCAGCATGTTAATGAAAGCTGAGTCAAATGTCTAAACATACATCACACTTTATCTGATCATCCACGTAACACAATCGAATAACATCCTATCTATAGATCCTCTCACATAATGTCAAACCCAGTCTGGTGGTGTTGAACATTCATTTCAGGCACAGTTTTCTTAATCAAAGACGAGACCCAGGAGCCCGGCGCTGCACAAATACAAATAGATTTACTGCTCGTGGTGCATAGATCAATACATTCTTTTTCTTTTTTTCCATCGTCTTGAGTTGATGTCAGAAGGAGAAATCTGAAACTCAAACATAAGCACATCAAAATGGCTGTTGTATGAAAAATGATACGTCTGGTCTTTTTTTTTTTCCTTCAACAGGCTCTCGCACAATAAATCTGCACGCCATCACACTGACGTTATAAATCACAGCACTCTGAGGCAAAGGCAGGAATGAGAGGCATGCTTTCTTTTTAAGTGGAGGCTTACGATTGAACCTCAGGCACTACAGTCCATAAATCGAAGCATCAATTATTAACCCAAATCTGTTTTAATGTGCCAAAAGAAAACCCCAAGTGGTCTGGCTAATGCAACTAGCAGGAAATGAGGAGAACAGATAAAATGACCAGTGTGGCCAGAGTCGGCACCCGTTCATACGTTGGGGTTGGGGCCGGTCTAGAGTGCAGGAAAGCATCAGACATCGGGGCCCATCCTGTCAGACTCCAGGGGCCATCAGGAGCCATATTAGCAGCTAAATAATAGAGATTTCCATTCATTTGAGAGTGGAAATATGCTGGGACCTTGAGGACATAATTGATGAGAGGCCTCAGAGAGCACCAAAAGGGAGATGCCCTGTGGAGCCAAAAGCATCCTCATCAGCCTCCTCCTCCCTCCCCCTTCCTATTTACTCTCCGGATGCTTTTAGAAAAACGTGTGTCCAAAGTTGGCGAGGTGATACAAGCGATTTTGAAAGTGCAGTGAAAGTAAACAGCAAACCATTAGCAGACGACCTCAGCAATCACAATGTAGCTGCGGGGATGTGGGTATATCATGATCACGGGCTGAGACCGAAAGCAAATAGAAATCCATTCCCTTCAGGGTCAGTAATTTTCTGCGTGGTTCATTTTGCAGTAAGTGTTTTTTTTTCATGGTTTTATTAACCTGTTCGGAGACGCGCTGCAGAACACTGGATGCAAAACATGGGTTTGCTGTTGTTGTAAGGAGGGAATCCAGGCATTATCTTTTATTAATCCTGTTTATGAACTCCAATAACAAAAAAAATAAGAAGAAACCGGTTAGCGGGTGATCTTTAAGCTTCAAATAGAATTGTACAAACTGAATACTGGAAGATGTTTTTGTTTTTTTTCTCCTTTATCACTTCAGGAAAAATCTACTTGAGGCACTGATGACATTTTCCGTGCTTCTAACTATTTGTTATTTAATTATTTATCATGTTTTCTGAAAACAAAAAAGAGAAAAAAAAAAGGCATGCTGATACGAGAGCGAGTCCGAATTTCAAAAAAAGTGTGTGCTTGGCAGCAAACGGCAGCAGCAACCTCCACTCTGTGTACATGATGAAAAACCTTTACTGTGATTTTCACACATTCAAACATTGATGGGGTAAAAATCTACCACTGCAACGCATCCATTGACTTGGTGGTGGTGGTTGTTCTTATTTATTTAAGCAATCGGCTTCATTTCTACCCGGTGATCACTGGGGAAGCTCTCCAGGATGCGCTCGGATCTCTCCCTTCATCTGACAGAGGAGAGAAGAGGAGTGTGCGAGATGAACACTGAAGCTGTCTTATTAGCGTTTAACTCTCCGGCTCAGGCCTTCAGATTGACAAGAACAAAAAAAACAAAAAAGAATTCCAGGCTGAGCCGTAAACAGTGGCAGTGATAAATATCTGCTGTCACTTCCAACATGACTCACTTGTCTGAGTCTGGGCTTTACTGCACACAGAGGAGGCTGGAGCAGAGCAACCATCCACTGCTGCTAAATCTTTATATCAGATTACAGGTAATAGATGCACTCTATAAAATAGCTTATATTACCAGGGAGTGAGTTGAAGCGGAACACAGTTCAGTACCAAATAGTGAATAATGAGCATAATTCTATAAAAGCACACACAGGCATCGATACAGGTAAAAAGCCATACGAGCCCTCATTACTCTTGGAGTTTTTTGTGTCTGCTTCAGTTTCTTACTGCTGTCCTTGTCTTCAAGTGGCCTCTCCAGATCAACAGTAAGAGCAGACCCGACTGACTGTGAGAAGGAGGGGGGGGGGGCCTTCGCCGTCTTTGATCACGGCCGTCGCCATGTTGTTTTTCGCTACCAAGGAATGAAAGTGACCATAATTGGGATGCGGAGGAGTGACGTAGAGACGGCGTATTAGGCTCTGGTAGCATTACGGGAACTGTCAATGTGTAGCCCCGCCCTAAATCATACCCTGCTTTATGGTCTGTTTGACTCTAAATGGAGCATCATTTACTAAATGAACATCATGCTGTATTGAAGAAGACTTGAAACTAGAGATTGAGACCATAAACTCATGTTTACAATGTTTACTGAGGGAATAAATCAATCATCACATGCATAGCGACTGCCCTGTACTTTTTGAAACCTGACTATTTCAATTCAAGTTTGCTATTAGCTGATCTGTAGCCAGGTCACGTATTAGGAGGCAGATTTAATCTGCAAAGAGGTCTGGTTGTATAGAAGTCTATGAGAAAATGACTACTTCTCTCTTGATTTATTATCTCAGGTAACATTGTAAATATCAGTTAATGGTTTCATTTGACAGTTCCAAGTCTTCTTCAATACAGCATGATGTTTATTAGTAAATTATGCTCCATTTAGAGTCAATTAGACCATAAGGCAGGGTATGCTTCTTATGAAATAAATAAAAACATAAACAACAATACTGTAGACTAACAGAATCCTTCAAAATGGAAGCCTTTAATGAATCCAAAAGACACAAGTTGCAGTGCAGAGAACAAAGGAATGTGTGGCTGAGTCCTTCCTGAGAATGTCATGGAGACGAGCCAAGCCAGAGCTCTGGTGGCTGCTTCTTATGTCGGATGGTTACCCATGGAGGGGGGGCGGATCCGGCCTCCAGAGGCTGCATTACGCAGCATTATCTATTATACAGTATTATTGGATTATTATTACTGATGCATTAATTAGAATTTCACTGTTATAGTTGGTTGAGGTGGAGTTAATCTTTTGAATCTATAGAATCATATTTCAGAAGCTCATCGTATGTTTTGTTTGTTAAATCTCTATCTGTAAAGTAACTATTAACCAAAGCTGTGTGTTGTGTTTATCGTCTCTTACAAATGTCTATCCGTGATGTGATCAATACCTGACATTCTCACCTGTTGCTGATTGTTAATAACTGATACATCATTTTCAATCCTTTAAACATTTGCGCTGTGTTCCCTCGTGCATGTTCACCAGGCTTTCCTCCCACAGTCTAAACAGGAGGATTAATGACTCTAAATTACCAATAGGTTAAAGTGTGACTTATTATGTGAGTCTGTGATAGCTCTGTGATAAACTAGCAGCCTGTAGCTTGTTTTCCTGCCTTTGTATTCAGTGTGTTCTGTGAAAGACTCAAAGAAAAGGCCTTTACACGCCCGGGGTGTTTGTTTTTTTGTGCGATTAATAAAAGGCATCAACCAATCAGGTTGTGCAGAACGGACATCTTCAAAAAGTTCACTATAGTGTAGCTGAGGTTTATGGGTTAAGTCTATTCTTATGAGGATTATTAAACAACAACACGGAGACATCGTAGTCTGAATCAAAAACGACAAACCTTTCAACCTTGACAAAGGCAGCGCATACCTTTCACAATAAAAGCCCTAGACATAAACACTGCGTAACTGTTTACCAGAGCAAACTCAAATTTATGAAGATAATTTTGCTAAAAGGAAATTCAATAAAATACCTTACAGTATATCAGGCTGAACATCAGTTTACATAAGACAGACTGCAAGAGGCTGCTCTGGGTCAAAAGGATCCTGGCAGTTGGTCCCACTGCCTGAGCAAATCTATTTGAACGTTTGATAAAAAATTTAAGAAGTGCTGCAACTGTGGCTAGTTTGCATCGCTGAGACTATATTTACCTTTTATGTGAAATACTCTCATGATGTGTTTCATTTATTCGTCACATATAAAATGAGAAGTCTGAGACCATCTAGGAATTCTGTGCATTTAAAGTTCTATTAATGCAGCAACTGAATAAAATAAAAGCCAGCTTCCCTGCTGTCATAAATTACTGCCAAGCTAAGATCAGTACAATAAAGTCTTTGAGCCTTTATGTTACATTAGTTACCATTAATTTAGCATAATGATGGGGGTTCAAACTCCAAGGGAACAGGAATACCTACATGTAAAAGACTCTGTATAAACTACACTGCTAGTGGTAATAAATACTTTCTAATAAGGCCTATTTAATAAAGGTAATATGCATATAATAGTAACAAAAAGTTATAAGTAAGAACACTTTCTAGGTTACCTGGCTGTATAAGAATCCTTTTGTCTGGTGCACATCCTTGCTTTGTCATCTTAGCTCTATCTTAAATGAATTGGCAAGAGCCTTTCAATGGACCATTTGACCACTTACTTTCTGGAGAAAAAAAAGAGCAGCAGAATACAAAATCAATTTATGACCAATTTTTTAACATTTACAACTCCAGACTTGATGTCTTATAATAGAGGACATTCAGCTGCAGACATGTGGTGACCTTTAAATTGAGAGACTCATGGCCATGTGCAGTATTAATGACTTATTCCCTGCAGGGGGACGTTAACTGACTTAAACCTCAGCCACAATCTGCCAAAACTCAGTAAGTGTCCCGGCAGGGATAATAACACAGTGTACCATTGCTACACATTATTAAGGGACGCCCATCGCTCTGTCCTCCCTGCAGCTTTGGGACTCTCTCTTTACAGTCTGGTTCATTTCTCTCCCAACTTGTTGTTGTAAAGGCCAGAACCTAAATCTGCTAAGCCTGTGGTCTAGACTGTGAAGCTGGAGTTACAGTCCTGCCTTGAGTGTTTTTGAGGCTGCAGACCTGGACGAACTCTCTGACACTGTGACGTCTTATTAGTTGTTGTGAGGACGTATCGGCCTATTAAAATCTCCTGCAGATACAAGACCAATAAAGGTTTATTGGTCTTGTATCTGCAGGAGATTTTAATAGTATTTCAGTTAAATTTCTGTCAGCTGCCTAAGGCCAAGGAGCAGGTCTACAACCAGGCCAGAAACACACTGACAAAAGAAGATCAGAGTAGCAAAGTGGAGTTGGTCTAAAAAGCAGATGAAACAGGTTTTTCAGCCGATGACCCTGAGTCTGTGCGGAGAGGCCTGCAGGACATCACCAGCTCCAGGAAAACATCCCCTCACACTGTGGAGACCCACCGACTGGTTTTTTTTATCTGCAGGTTTGATTCACCTACTTTCACACCCGTCAATCGCACTGACATCAAACAACCACCTGCACCCCTCCGCCTCAAGATTCGATTACAAGTCACATGTAAACACTTTGTCAATGCATCCTCAATTTTCTATATGACGGCACATGGCACTACTTTTTAAAGTCAGTAATCTAAACTGCCAGACTCCAACAGCCTATAATATACAAAAGCTGCATCGTTTCAATACCAGTTTCTGTGTGAGCCACCTCAGCGCATGAACATGACAAAAACAGAACATGAATCCTTCTGCAGTGCATCACACGTGTGCTAAGACAGGGCAGTTCCTGAATGCCTGAATGGCATTTGTCACTGCATGTATTAGCCTAGCGGCTAGCAGACTTTAGCTAGCTACTTTACCTTACACTGCTGAATCAGAGAAGCTAATGTTGGAAGCGAGAGCAACAAGTTAGCGGACTGCTGAGTGCCTTCTCTCTGCTTTTATATAAGAAGAACCAATGACAACATTAAAAAAGGAAATGAAATGTCTAAATACAAGTCATGTGTTGCATAAGTTGTAAATAATAATGAGTAGTGCAAAGAAATACATGGGTATATATGGACTGGATGATTATGTAACATGCTTATATCATCACTATCAATATTATTATAAGCATCGTTGTATACACTGTATAGATATACAGGTATAGGTCAAAATAAGGCGGCAACCTCTGGTTCTGCCGAGCCAATGTGGAAGTGCATTCTCTCTAGTGTCCATCAGGGGGCGACTCCTCTGGTTGTATAGAAGTCTATGAGAAAATGACTCTACTTCTCTCTTGATTTATTCCCTCAGTAAACATTGTAAACATGAGTTTATGGTCTCAATCTCTAGTTTCAAGTCTTCTTCAATACAGCATGATGTTCATTTAGTAAATGATGCTCCATTTAGAGTCAAACAGACCATAAAGCAGGGGATGCTTTAGGCCGGGCTTACTGTGATTGACAGCTCGCTGCAGCTACCGTAACGGCGTCTCTACGTCACTCCTCCGCATTCTAAATATGGTAACTTCCATTCATCGGTTGCAAAAAAACAACAACATGACAACAGCCGTAATTCAAGATGGCGACGGCGAAATCGCCACACTCGAAGCTTCAAAACGGCCATCCACTAACCAATGGGTGACGGCTTATATACAGTCTATGGTCAAAATCCACCTACTTCATGTACTGTACATAAAACAACCTGTTACATTAATTATTTCATATTTATTCCAGCACCCTTGGCACTACTGTATTACTGTATTGTATTTATCTGTTTACATCTGAATGTCATACAGAGAGATTCTGTTCTGTATTGATCTACATATATATAAAAAAAAGTAGAGAGTAGAGATTTTTTTCCAGCCATGTGTTTGTTCTTGGAACGCCGGCTATATTGAGGATTAGTTGATGCTTTTTTGGCAATATAAGAACAAGAATTACAATCAATGTGCTTTAATTAAAACGTGTTTACTCTCAGCCATAGGCATGATTAATCTATATTTTGTTTCAAAGGAGATGAAGTTTGTTTTGTTCCACTGGATACGTCAGTTTAAGTCTACCTCTGGGTAAGTTAGATTGACTACCTCGCATAAATGCCAGAAGTGGGAGATGCAGCCCTTCAGAATCTTTATTTCCCAGCACAGCAACAACATGCCGAGTCCATATGCTTGCCAAACAGCCCTCGCAACAACAGCAAGAATCCCCCAACTTGCACACAAACATTTTCCTCTCTTTGAATGCATGAAGCGGCACTGGAAACAGCATAATAGTCCCATAATCTTACCGCTTTTAAAAAGCTAATGTGAGCACACTCCCGTATGCAATAAGCCACTTTGTTTGTTGAAAACTCGCCAAGTGGCAAAAAAGCAGCTGCTATCTCTGCAGTCTCAAGGGGCTAGTTAATTTTAGAAAGATAATCTCCTGCAATATGCTGGGGGATTAAGACGTTAAAAGTCCCAGCATGGGGAGACGGTAAGCCTGTATAGCCACAGACTACAACGCGCATCCAGTGCATTTTAGGAACAGAGAAGTATGTTACTTATCATGCTAATCAGCATGCAGATCAGGAAAAACAAACACCAGTTGTTCAATGACATGTCTATGTCATTTGCCACCACCCCTCGGTCTGTGAGCCGCAAAATGATGCTCGTGATGACTGCAGTTCATCTTTGGCTATTAGCATTGTCTCCCAGGGCTGAATAGCAATACTTTCTCCAGAGATTACCTGCAGGAGAGGAATGCCACACTGAAGCAAGGGGAAGTCTATGGCTTAATCAATGTCATTTGCATATGCAGGATAAAAACTAATCCTCATCAGGGGGTGGTTCTCCACCTGAGGCCCTTTCTTGTCCTTTCAAAGCAATCCTTCTCTTATTAAACGCTCCCTCGATGATATTCACCTTTGCCAGAAAAAGAACAAAAGCACACTATCGCACGGTGTGCAGAGGGAGGGAACTCTACGGGGATGTTTGGATTCAGTGTGAAAGTGTGATGTGACGCAGAGAATAAAAGAGCTAAGCCAGGACTGAGCTGAATTGTTGTGGAAGAGCATAGCAGACCTGCTATAATTCTGTTTGGGGGTCTGGAAGTCAACCAAACAGCAAGTTCCAGGTGAATAACAATGTGTGGATTTTGCAGGAATCAGGTTCAAAGACCGCGGGAGCACAGCAAGCTCAGCCTGGACGCCCGCTTGCTTCTTGGGCAGCTGCCAGGGTTTTTAAACACCCAGCCAGGGGTAACAGTCGGGGGGTGGTTACCCTGCTGCTTCTCCACTGTGCTCGAACGCAACACATAGCATGAAGGGCCCCAAATAAAACCTGAAGCAACCTGAGAATGGAAAAGCCGTTGCACTGTTGGAGGGATTTGTGTCACATTAGAGGGATGCTGTGGAGAAAAAATCTGGGTTTTCAAAAACCGCTCTGCGGAGACGACCCCTCTCCTTCCACCGCCTTCCGTTCGGCATAAGATAAGCAAATTTCTGGCAGTCAAACGTGACATTTTGCTTGTGCGGGAGCTGCTTAAGAGAGGGCTTCATAGGTGGGCGAGGCTGATAAGATGACAGCCGGGGATTGGAGTGGACTGGGGGGAAAAACCAGTGTGAAAAGGAGATGACAGGAAATCGGCGAGAGGGGGATTCCTCCCACCCTTTAGATTTTCAAACATCCCTCTTTGCAAAAGATCCACCAACGGGGGGAGAGGTTGGAGCAACGTTGACCTACCCGCACTTCACCGGCGGTCCTCTTCATGCTTATTTCTTTATGGTAATGTCTACCTCAGGGGGCTGTTTGGCTGCTTTTTCTTTCTTGGCTGGGATCTCACCCTGTTTAGAGGCTATCGAATGGATTACAGACTCATTATCAACAGTGCTGTGTGGCCACAGAAGCCTGTTGTTTACGCCACATTTCTACGGCGTCGGCCACACCAAATTCCACTGCGGGAGACAGCAAGGTGGTTTTCTTTTCATGGTTATGTGAGAGGAAAGTGGCTGCAGCTGAAGGCAAGGCTGATCCGTTTCTACACGGTGTCTCAGCTCTGTAGTTGCAGCAAAGTGATTGGCCATTGGGTTTACAGACCGACTTAAATTTCATGACCATGGAGAGGGAATTGCTCTGAAATACATTGCAGCAGTATATTCACTGGCGTGTTAAATATAAAAAGGAACAGATATTACTACTTTTTCTGCTCCATTTTTCTCTTTACCGCCCCAGACTGCAGCGTTGCACTCAGATATATCCGTGGCGGCTGCAGAGTGCTGCGCGGTGTGGCGTGTGATGTAATGCGACGTGAAGCTCTGTGAAGGTCTGACCTCAGCGACGCCACGCGCGAGACCGTTTAACATCACGAGCCATCATGAATTTACCTGCTGGAAAAGAAACAGGTGACGGGAGATGTAACTAGTATTATTCAGCTCGGGAATGACAGCATTGGCCAGAGTCTCGCTAAATCAGATTGATGATCCATTCTCCCTGCCCCGGGGCCACAGTAATGTAAGGGCCCCGGATCCACCGAGGCTGCACGGAGACAGATGGGACCTTGTCTGCTATGACCTTGGTGAGCTAATATTTCTCCCAAGCTTTGTCCGTTGCCTCATCATTAAAAGGTGCCATAGGTATTAACGTTGGTGGGGGGAGGGGATACTTCAAAGACACTGTTTACTTGGACAGGAGACAATCAGGGGCGGAGAGAAATCGTTCAAAGAGCAAAGAGACAAAGTGTGATTGTTTGGTTGTGTGTTGTGTGTACGATGGGTTTCACGGATGCCTGTACAGTCTTTGGAGGCCACACAGTGCCGTGCATGTGCTGCATCCAGACAAACCGCTTGTTTTTGTTTTGTTACAGTTGATAGAACAGCTGAAATAATTGGGCGATTCACAACAAAAAAAAATCAATCAGCAATTACTCTAATAACTTGAGTTGATTTAGTGATTCTTCAAGGAAAAATACCAAAAGGTCCAAGAATTTTCCGCATTTCTTTCATATATGAAAGTAGACTGAATTTATTTTGGTGGTTGGATTGTTGGGATGATATAACTAGTGATAGGAATATGTCACCTTGGAAATTGTGTTTTTTTCCTCACAATTTTCCTAGATTTTGTAGACAAAATTAGTTAATAAAGAAAATAATTGTTAGTTGCAGCTCTAATTGAGAGGCTAACAAATACTAGTAATAGTGGTAGTTGTTTAAGCCCTTCACTTATTATTGTGGCAAAATTAATAAAGAGGTTGTCTTCATAAGTAACATGCTTGGAATGCGGATTTACTGTCAATTTTAGCATAAGGATATGGGAAAAAACCCACCCTAGAAATAATATAACGCTATACGTTTATTTTTTTTGTTGCCTTGTGCGTTGAGTTGCAGAGAAAAAGAGAGCACTTTCACTTTTCAATGCTGTTTGAAGACACTGATACATCTGTAATTTTGTTTTCTGAGCTGTTTTGTATTTCTGTTGTTGTATCAGAAGCCTTTTTCCTTTCTTGAACTGTGTTTACACTTTCATTCCCTCATCGATTTGGTTCAGTTAAATTCCAAGAAAACACATCGCTATATATATATGTATTGAAAAAAAGCGTTTCTTAACTTTTAAGAAAGGCAAAAATCCCTATATGGACACTCTAGGATAAAACTGATGAAGTAAACATGTTTACAGCCTAAAACGTTAGCCCACCTACCCCCAGGCTAACTCTGAGGCGTGTTTCCAGTGTAACAACCACTGACACCTGCTGACCACTGTTTCCATGGCAACAATCAGTAACACCTGCTGACCAAGGTTCAAGGTTAATTAATTAGCAACATAAAACATAGGGCTGCACAACGGAATGCAGATGAGCTCGCGCTGGGATACAACCAAACAAAAGCAAAAGCAAATGAATGTATTGATTGTTTTTGTTTTGTATCTGGGCAGAGAATATATCTGGCATCATAATTGTAACCTTGACTATGTTTGAGCTCAGATGCAAGTGTGTTCGAGTGTGTTCGTCCCACCGGTGTCAGCTCTTTTTTGCTTTGGAATCGCCAATTCACGACAGAGCCAGTTCTCTGCTTTATGTGGGCGCTACTGTCCCTGATCTCCTGCGATCAGCCCGGGTAGTTGAGCAGCCCTAGATATCAGCTCTCATCCCGTTTCTTCCGCCCTCGATGGCGTTTGTTCAGGCTGGTCCGGTTGGGTGGTTTGAAGAAGCCGTGGGCAGTTATCATCTTAAGGTCGATTGCACTTCAATCCCCATACTTCCTTCTCCGATGTTGATGAATGTATCGCTGCCATAAGGGTTCCAGAAATAAACTACTGCATCTGCATGTGTCACCATGGTAACTTGATGTTGTCCAATGGAACCAAATTACAATGTTGTGGTTTGGCGGGTAATGAGAAGGTAAATAGTTTTACACACTGAAGTAACCTGTTGAGTTTTAACAGTAGTACTACTGCTGATGAACTGTGTCGGGTGTTTTATGCTCTGGAATGACTTTTTGAATTGTTACTTTCCTAATTAAATGTCTTTTGTAACTTTTAAATTCTTCCAGAAGGCAAGGTTTTTTTAGTCTGAGCCAGAATCCAATGAAATGAAGAACAAGACGGCTTTGTGTAACGGATGATTTATACGTCTATCTGATCAAAGCCATAGTCAAAGTCTATTTCAAGAAACTGGTCTCAGGCGTTGGAGTGTTGTTTCATGTGTATGTCTTTCATTTTCATCAACAAACACTCTTCACATTTAGCCTTCTCGCGGCTGCATGTTAGCTACATGTTCAAACATGGCAGTTTATTTGATCAATTTTTCCTTTAATAACTAGTTGTTCTTTTGCCTGCTTTGTGAGAATTTTTAAGGCCTCAGAGTAAATCCACTGACATTCAGAATGGATTGCGATGCAGCAGTCAGACTGGGAAATATGGGCTCAGAAGCAATCCAGCGGGTCACTGTTACTCACCGCCAGCCAGTAAGAGAGAGAGAGAGAGAGAGAGATAAGGAAATAATCAAAACAGAGAGGCGTGGGCCAACCTCAGCCAGACTGCACTGACAGATGGGCTCCCCACTTTTATTCTTCGGTACCCCCCCTCCTCTCTTTTTTCTATCCAAACCAACCCAACTCCATCTCGTATCGTCTGATGTGTGCTGGCTTTTGGCTTTTGGAAACTGTTTAGTTTTTTTTATAACCTTTCTGCACAATAAAGCAAAAGAACACCCCGCAAGCACAAACTCCCTTATCTCCTGTTTCTTATCTCTCATTAGCTTTGGCCTGTGATGAGCGTTGGGGCTTTGCGTGGGGGGGGGGGGGGGGGGGGATAATCTATTGAAATATGCTTTCCTTTTGGATAGACTTTATCAGCAAAGCAATTTAAATTTAGATAATGAAGAACACTATGAATCCCCCAAGTGCCCTTGTACCGCCGCGTGCATACAGCCCAACAGAACGCAGAGGGTGGTAATCATTGTGTAATCGCTCAAACAACAGTGCACATCCAAACCCCATCGAGACCCTCCAGCCGCTTCCCCAGGCTGCCCGGCCCCCTCAATATTTGCCCGGCTTATGATTTGTTCTGGGATCTGAGCAATAAGTAAAGCCTCCGGTCCTTGTGGCCTTGTAGCCAGATTGAATTGCACCAAAAAAAAACATGTTGCACCTGGTGCAGCCGGAGCAAGGAGGAGGATCGGCAACACTGTCTGCAGTCGCTATCTGATGGCTGCAACCTTATTGAAAACCTGATAATGATATTTGGTGAGCTTAATGGTTATCCTCTGCAGGCTACAATCTGTCTCACTCAATCCTGTCTTCATACCCCACCCCCCCATCTCTTTTTCATCTTCCGCCTCACTTTCACAGCGTGGGGCTGACAGCGAGAGGCAAGACGTACGGCTGCTTCTCTCAGTTTTAGAAATCACATCATGTTTTTGGTTTTTTTTCCTCCCCCGTTTTGTTTTTCAAATAGAATTTGTGTTCGCTTTGGTGAATAATCGATGAGAGGCACTGCGGGGGATCAACACGTGCCCCGTCCTGCTTATTGTGTTTTCATTCTGCTCTATTATCCTCGGGGTTCAGCTGCAGGTCGGCACCTCCTGAGCCCGGCGGAGATTCCTGCTCAAGGACACTTTGGCAGAGAAAGATGCTAATGTGGCAGAGTCTTGAACCTGGACTCCGTCGTTAAAAGCAAAGTCGTTCGCCTCATTACAAGCCCCCTGCTCTTTTATGGTAAACGCAGGATGCCAGAACGTGGTGTATGTTCAGAGCATCCCTCCAACATGAAGGTGTAATGATCCAATTTGCCCACAGGGAACATTAAAGTTTCATCCCACGTCTTCTAATGGAGTTATAGAGAATCTACTGAAACACAGCGTACGTCGGCAGCCATCTCTCTGCTTCTAGCTGACTTCAACGTTTTATTAGGAGTTCGTCCAGCGCAAACAATGCATCACTTCCTTTTGAAAACACCTAGAGGCTTTCGAGCAACAATGGCATTTTCATTGTTACACATTTGTAATAATTAACAGAAATAACTTTTTTATTGAGATTGATAATGGAGTAGGAGGTAGCATTATTGAGCCACACATTAAAACTGCACTCATTAAAATGTACTTTCCCGAATGCACCAACACAGACTGCTAAGCAGGAATGTGGAAAGGTCAGAGTGATTATTATGGAATTTAGCTAGAGAACAATTATGAAATGGTCTAATAAGAGTCATTTCCAATGCTCCATCCGAACACAGCTCCTTCTCTCTGAGCTAATTGTCCAACTGTAAAGATCCATTTCACAGTTTGACTGCGATCCATACGAGCAGCTTAACCTTTTCTGGATCCCAAATTCAATGCTGCTGAAGGTACTTCAGTACAATTATAGTTGTTGCTTTTCCATTTTCTGCTATTTTTTACTTCTACTTCACTGCATTTCAGTAAGAAAGTTGATATTTCAAACTAATAAAATCGGAGTTTCCCAGAAAAACAAGGTATAGACAAAAATAATCCCTGTATGTGGTGGTGTCTGTTTCTGCAGAGACCTTGCCCTCTGTCTTTATTTGCTTATTTTGCTGTGTTTGATTTGTTTCCTGGGCATCAAAACACAAAAAATGAAGCGACCAGGTGCCAGATTGTAAGCACGCATCCAGGAGGAAGCTACAAAAATGGTGGACACAGCACTAAAAAAAAAAAAATGCTAATCTAGTAAAGCTTTACACAGAGAGAAAACAAAGCTGATTCCGAAGCGAGAGTGAATCTTGGCTTTGACCCGGTGGTGACCCTAAATCGCGGTCTGGGGGTGTGCACAACGACAAATCCCACTCATTCTGCCTTTAGGTAAAGAAGATGAGTACTTCTTCCGCCACTGGGGCACCAAGTAAAACTGACAGATTCGGATACTGTACGGCACTCTTTTTTTAGACATCCTTTTGGAAAAGAAGCATTTCTATGTGTCGAGCACGGTGTGGAATTGAAAAATAGATTTTGAAAGTTTTGGCACCTCATCCACTTCACTCAAAGAAAATAATTGTATTTTCCTTTCTGTGCAGGCAAATGCCTTTGACACGGGGGGGCAAAATTGGGAATAGTTCCAGAAGACCGACTCTCCATTTTGCTAGCTTCAGCACTCAATAGCGCCATGATTAAAGCCGGTCTATTTTATTGATTGAAAAGGAAGGAAAGAAAAACCCAGAGCCTTTTCTACTCCTCAGTCTGCACTTCTCCATCTGTAAAAGGGGTGGAAAAGCCTCCCTTGACCATGTCCATGCAATTTAAGGTGGAGGGGGCCTCTCCTGTTGCATTCAGTGACTCCGGCCATGCTCCGTTACCTCATCTCATCAGCTGGGGGGATGGAAAGTATTGCTGCTTGTAAGGGCGGCCACGAGGTAAATTGAGTTACCTGTTCGGAGATGGTTTCATTTTCTGCGGATGGCCCCGGAGATCCTTGATGGAACTGCTAACTGCTCATCACACCTCGTGTCCCACGGCGTCTGTCTCAGTGGAGAGCGGCGACGCGTGGCTCAGGTGGCGAAGACAGCTGGCTTCAGGAGCCATCACACTGTCTCGGTGAGATATCTCGATGGAGAGCAGTCGGATAAACCCTCGATGCATAAGACGATCTCTCATCTTTGTGTCCCCTTGCTCTCCCTGCCTTCTGTTTCTTTTTTTAATACGTGCATAAACTAACGCCAGCTACTTCCTGTCTAATTCTCTCTCTCAACTTCACTCGTTCATTACAGAACAGCGTAAGGTGAACTGTCAGCATTCATAGCCATGCACAAGGACACTCACACGTGCAATCAGGCATATCAGATGATACACAGGCAGTGGAGTCTCTGAGTAACAGGATAATGCTCAATTTTATGGCTGTTATTTATATCAAATCTCTAGATTATGTACATTAATCGTTATTGATTAGGACATAATGGATTTTCTGAGATACGTCAATCTACCAGTGATCTGGAAAGGGGAGAGGCGAGAGGCTTGGCTCATGTCCTGTCTGTCTCCGTTGATAACCACAGGGAAGGAGATGAAAGGCGTAGAGGAGAGGTGTAAAAAAAAAAAAAGAAGATAAGTGATGTGTGGAGATAAGAGTTGAGAGGCTAAATGAAAGGAGAGGAGTGGAGGATGAGAGGAGAGAAGACAGGAAGCGAAGGAAAGCAACGAGGGAGGAGATGAGTGGATGAGCAAAGAGAAGAGAGGGAATTAAAAAAAATGATATGAGAGAAAACAGGAGATGACAAAAACATGGGGGAAAAGAAGAGGAAGGAGATGAGAAGATAACAGATAAAAGAGCAGACAGCCTGCTACCCCACAGTCACGTCACACAATTTACTGTGTTCTGGCCCATAATGTTTTATGGCACAATCGCTGATAGCACAGTAGTCAGTAGTGATCTCATTTCACAACCCATATCCTTCGGTAATGTGAACACAAAAGGGAGAAGCACGGCCATTAGCAGTGTCCAGTTCTCATCTACTGCTACTCATGCGTAATTAGCTTCCATGGTAGGAAGCGAGAAAGGGTAAACAGCAAGCAATCATATTAAATCATGTGAGTCCTAATTGAAATCCGTTAACAATCAGCGCGGATGATGGGAGGCCGAGGAGAAGCGGGGCTGTTCATACCCCGAGCCGTCTTTCCGGCACGCTGCTCTCTGTGTATTGACGTGCGTTGAGGACGTGGGTTTGCATAATAATCAAGAGTTATGCCTGATTCCTGTGCTCACGGGGAGCGCAAACACAGCAGCTTATCATCTGCACATGTGAGCACTTCAGTCGGAGGTTGGTTCACGTTAAAATATGTGTAAACAGTGTAAGTGTAAATCAGGTGGATTTAAATATCCAGGACTGGTCACAGTTATAAACCTTTGGAGTTAACATTAGCACATATTTAACAAGTTTAAGCACGTTTATGCTATGCTAACTAGTGAAGGTATTCTGAATGTACACACATCCTGCTTTGCTTTTTAATGATTATAACAGTTATTACAAACCTACTTGACTTTACAGGAACAGTGATGTCGCCATGGTGATGTGGTGTTGATCTGTAGCTTCTATCTTGATCTTTTTAACCTGTTTTCACATCCTGGATATATATTCTTCAAACGCATATTATTATAGACTCTTGAAATATCCTTTTCTTTTTTCCAAAGATGATGTTTCTACATGGAGTGCAGTTAGTGACAGTGTGGGCTCCGTGTTAGCTCTGACAGCTTGACGAGTAGGTTAGAGAAGGATCAATTATTCAAGTAGATTGTGTCTACTAGAGTGGTTTCTTCCAGCATTTCTTTGTATACAATTTATTATTCATTATCAGCTCTATGTATCGACTGTATATGTTGTAGTATTTCTTAAAATGCATTTAAAAGGAAATAATAATAAAGGAAAGAGTGCATTGGATGCTTCACCATTCCAGTTGAGTCTTGCACCACTAGATGGTGTGCTTGTCTCTTTACACTTGCATCACACAACATCCACCAGATGGGTTGAGTGGAGAAAAGCTCTAACTGGAGAAGATAAGACTCATTGTCTGTGAGCATTATGCAACATATAAAACCCACTACCTCACCAGGTTTTTCGGGTGGGGGATTTGAGTGAGACGTTCTCAAATAATGCACCACACGCCACCATGAACACGCAGCGTACGGAGCAGCCAAGCAGCTCCTCGAGACAAGCAAACAATCCCACACTGTCTGAAAGTCCTTTTTCAACAGAGGGCTCATCCAGACTGCAAATTCCACCCGCGGAGAGAAGAGAAATAAAACTCAATCCTCCGAATCTTTGTAGAGGCGCTGACTCATTCATATTTGAGAGCCTGGCTGTCATGGCATGCTAACAAAAAGCTGTTGAAAGGCAGAATAAACACTAAACAAGGGAATGGGGATATGCTCAGGTTCAGGGGTTTCAAACTGGCACACAAAGGGTATGGAAACTCTTCAGCTGCAGTGTTTACAGACTTGATTTGAGTAATGTCGGATACTTCAGTGCATGCCCTGTCACTTTGACAAATATGTTTTCAATAATGAACAAAGAGCTTGTTTATTTTTCCTTTTTTCTGTTTCAATCTGTCTTAAAAATCACATTACAGCATGTTACTGAAGGAAGATATGAAACATCGTGTTGGTATTCAGAAAATATGCATATTGTTAATGTAATTTCAAGATATGAGCCTAGCATTACTCAAGTGTGAGAGGAAGAATAATGAAAGATGAAGTCTGCATTCATCCACTCCAGTGCTTCAACAAATATATTCTTCTTCTTCCATCTGAGAATATAAAGCTTTATATTATCGACTCAAAGTGAGCTTCGCTGCTTCTCAAGGGCAAGATAAGAGCAGACATTTCCCTTTGCTGTTGTGTGTTTCTCTTTTTTTTCTCTTTTTCCTTCCCCTCTGCAGCAGATGGGAAAGAGAAAATCACTTTTCTGCTGGGGGCAGGATGCATCGGGGTCAGGGTTTAAGCTTCGAGGTCCACTCTGAAACCTGGCTGATTTGACGGGACTATTTCGCATACTCTGGAGTCTAATCAGATATATGCAGAAGAAGAAGAAGAAGGCGGGATTTGCAAAAGCAGCTTGATACAGAGATACTGATTAGATTAGGGATTTTGCAGAACAGCAGGCTGGAGCCACACAGTCCGGCCTGACAACAGGAGCATGCAGATACAAATAGAGACTCACAGACCATCCCAGTCCACACTGAGATGAAGAAAGTGTTCAAATTGACATGTCACTCTGTTGAAATTACAGAGACTCACACTAATAGGCAAAAATAATTGTCTTGTAAATTAAAATTGAATTCAGCACAGAAACGCCACCATCTCTCCATCTTGTCTACCTGTTCGTGCTTTTATTCCACTGATCTCTGGAGACAATGAAAAAAAAAAAATGATTGGAGTACAGAATGAAAGTCAATCCCAAAAATAATGAGGCGCTAGAAATGTTGAAGTGTGCCACTGTTGTGTCAACAGCGGCACGACAACAGAACATGTTCGCCGCACTATATATACTGCATTATACCGCAGCAAAAAAGAAAAACATCACACGTGACAACACGCTGGCACGACAATGCACGTTGTTGAAAAGCTTCTGAGATTCTTCTGAGCCATGAATCATTACCAGCTTATGCAGATGAAGCCGCTGGTTCATAGCTCATATGTGATGCATTTACAATTAGGGACTTATAAAGGAAGAAAAAAAAACCACCACATTTTTTGATTGAAGCAGATCATTGAACAAACAGAGGAGTTACATAATACCATAAAAATCAATGAAACGTGTGTATTTAAAAAGCTGCAGGGATGAAGAAGGTTTGCTTTTCAGTAGGACAAAGTTCAGTCAGCAGGAAAAAGGAGACGCATTACTTGGAGGGGCATTTGAGCCGTGATGTATAAAAGCCCACGAAAAGACAGAACACCTGGAGGAGGGCCTGTTGAGAATCCTTTTCCCAACCTATCTCAAATGCACATGTGTGGGCGTTTACATTTCTCACACGCTCCAGCCAAGCCGATGACTAGCCTTGGGACAAGATTGTGCGTAATGCCACAATGCCAAGGATGGTGATGGCTTGTTCGACACAAATACATCCAAATGTGTTTTTCCTCGACCTTAATCCCATCCTTAAAACACCGAGGGGGGCTTTTGGGATCATCTGAAGCCTTTCCACCTTACGTTCTAGCTTTCCTGCATCCATCGTCATGTGGACTTTTGCTCCCATCAGCCCACCTTGTGAGACGTGACCCCCCCCATCACATCCATCAAGCCTGAATCCACGGGGGAATCTTCTGTATGCCTCTGCAGAGTGAAGTGAACGAGCGAGTGGGAGTCAGTCAAAGCCCCGAGCACTTATAGGAGAGGAGGTAGAGGGCTGTGGTTGGTGGTGGTGGTGGTGGTGGGGGGGGGGTAGCAGCGCCGAGGAGGTGGCTGCTGGGAGGTAATTCGCTGCGACAGAAATCAGAGCTGTCAGAGTGACCATGACCGAGCAGCACGGACAGCACATATCCAGTCAAACCTAAAGCCAAGTGGAAGGATGGATGTCGGGTGGGCTCAGAAAGAAAAGACGAGTGGGGGGGGGGGCACTGATTAAGGCACTTAGAGAAAGTGTGTGAATGTGTGTGTGTGTGGTGGGCAGGAGGGGGCGTGCATCATCCATCAACCAAAAAAAGCGCTAAAATTGAAACTACCACCAGTCAGGAAGACTTTAACACAGAAGCTGGTAAAAAAAATACACAGAGAGAAAAAGAAAAGGGGTATTTACAACGATAAGAACCCGACATCCGGGCAAAACCGCTCACAAAAAGAATAATAAATCACAGCGGCCATAGCTAAGTTTCACTCCTCTTGGATGATTGGTGAAAGCCTACATGTAATATTCAGGAGTAAAGCTCCTTGGTTCTACTAATCTGTTATTAAGCGGAACACTAAAAGTTTGATAAAAATAGAATATTAATAGAATACGATAAAAAATATATTGTTGAAAAAGGGTGGAGAGACCGAGAGACAGAGAGAAGGAAGGGGCAGCCACCAGCATCATTACTTAATGATGAGAGAGGGAGACACAAGGCTGGTCTCTAAATGACATGGGGGAGGAGGAGGAGGACGAGGACGAGGAAGAGGAGGAGGGGATTGTGGGAGATTAAGTGAGCCCTGTGTGTGTGTGCTGTTTGCTATACGCGGGCAAAGCACTGCGGGATGTTTGTCGAGCGGCGCTCTCATTTGGGATTGAGGAGGAAGCCGGTAGGGGGGGGACCCTTAAACTTGTTGCTGGAGCGCCTCAGGAGGAGGATCTGAGGAGGAGATAAGGACTGTTACTCGTTGATGGGATACAACTTTGAAGAAGAAGACAAAACCCGCAGGAAAGTTTGGAGCGTAATGATGTTGCCAAGCAGAGTGGTTTGAAGTGTTTTTTTTTTTATTGCTTTTCTTATCTCTTCTTTTGGAGGGGAGAATGGGATTAAGTAAGTGAGCCAAATTGCTCACTCGTCTGGACATGGTGTGAACTTTTCGCCTTCAAATTCATACAGACTTACAAGTCTGCGGCAGAAAATCAGTTTGACCTGAACTCTGATAATGTTCAGAGAAGAAACCTCTTTTTAAAGGTGAAGTATTTCTCTCTCGTGATGTTTTAAAAGTTTCCGATTTAGTTGACGATTCCTCGAACCAACAGGAAATGAATTGGCAACTATTTTGATAATTAAATGACTCACTCTGAATATTACATCATCTATAATGGTGAACTGGATATCTTTAGGTAGTGGTCTGTCAGATAAAACAAGATATTTGGATCATTTGAGGAGCACTTTTCACTATTTTCTGACATTTTTGTAGACTGATAATGAATTTTATGACTTTTGCAGCCCTACAAGGAATGCATCAGTGTATTATTTCTGAATACATAGAAAAATCTCTAGTCTGAGGTGAGCATCTGCGATTCAATAGCTTAAAAGATTTCCCTGGAGGACATTTGAAGCATTCTTCACCCTCTATCATAGACTACAGGGTTCCTGCATGGCAGCAACCTTGTAGTCTTATTATGTTGAACAGCTCTGAGCAGCAGGTGGAATTGAAAAAAAACAAGAAAAGAAATATCTCTTCAATACATCATGCTGTTTCTCATTTGCTTCTTATCTGACCAGAGAGAGCCAGAGGGGATTAGAAACCTTGAAGGATCCGACTTCCAGAAACATGACCTCCGGTCTGCGTCCTGGCCCTCTGCTGGTGCTGCTCCTGGTCCTCCCCGGCTCTGAGGAGGACTGTCCCTCCGTCTGCCTCTGTCTATCGGACACGGTGAGCTGCAGCTCCAGCGGTCTGACCAAGCTGCCTCTGTCCCTGCCCTCCTCCTCCGTCACCCTCGACCTCAGCCACAACCATCTGTCCTGGCTGTTTCCGGGCAGTTTCAATCGGATGCCCAGACTGGAAAACCTCCGGCTGGCCCACAACCAGTTCAGCTCCCTGGGCCACGGGGTGTTTCGTAACGCCTCCGGCCTCCGCCACCTTGACCTGTCCTCCAACAAGCTGCAGGTGGTGGAGCAGCACTTCTTCCAGGGGCTGTGGCGGCTGGAGGAGCTGTTGCTTTTCAATAATAAGATCACGCAGGTGGAGGGCGGCACGCTCGGCGGCCTGAGCAGTTTGAAAAAGGCCTATTTCAGCCTCAACCAGATCACGGACTTCCCGTTCTTCTCCATCCGGGACCACAGTCACCCGTTCCTGACCATGCTGGACCTCTCGTCCAACCGCATGAGTCGCCTGCCGTGGGAGGACGTGAAGGCCTTGCCGGGTCTGGTGCAGCGGGGGCTGTACCTCCACAACAACTCGCTGATCTGCGACTGCGCCATGTACAGCGTGTTCTGGCACTGGGACCTGAGGGACTTCGACTCGCTGAGGGAGTTCACAGATGAGCACACCTGCAGCGTCTACGGGAACCCGAGGTCCTCCATCCGGTTCCTGCGGCACTCCGGCTTCTTCCGGAACTGCACCGTGGAAAAGGCCGTCTCGCTGCCGGTGACCGTTCTGCTCTCGCACGTGGTGGTCTTCGAGGGGGAGAAGGTGCGACTGGACTGCCAGACGTCCTTGAGCAGTGCGGAGCTCTCGTTCACATGGAGCTCCCCCAACAAGGGCCGCGTCACCCAGACGGGCATCAACGACACCCAGACGGGCATCAACGACACCCTGACTAGCCTGTTTCCTGACGGCACCTTGGAGATCCGAGAAACCACGGTCAACGACTCGGGTTTGTACGTGTGCACAGCGGCGGATATCAAACAGGCGCTGAACGCGACGCGGGAGGTGAACGTGACGGTGGTGCTGCCCGCACCGGAGTCCTTCAACACGGGCTACACCACGCTTATTGGCTGCACGGTGACCACGGTCAGCGTAATGATATACCTCTACATGACGCCGTGCCGCTGCGGCTGCTGCAAACAGCCCAGGCCTCAGGATATACCGATCGCGACCTACGACCCCAGCGCCCTCACGTCCATTTTCTCCACCTCCATGAGAGACAACAACAAAATGCAAACGAACAAGCACGTGGCATTCATGGAGCCGACGAGGAGTGAAGAAGGAACAGAATGGGAACCTGAGGGCGGATGGTGATGAGGGTTTTCTTCATTACCGTTATTATTCTCCATTTTTTTTTAGCTGAATATTAACCCCGAGAACATCACGTCTCTTTCCCGACTGCCAGCTGCAGTTAAAAAAGCCTCCTGATCTTAAAAAAAAAAAGCAATATCTCCTGTTCTGCTATTTTTCTGTCATCTGGCCCAGTAGTCGAAATTAAAGTTTCAACTTTGGTTTATTACCCTCGGTGTACTGACACTGCTAAATCACAGCAGAGCCATTATCAGCCCTAAAAATCAGCTAATAACTTCTCTGTGTGCTCAGGTACGGCACTAGGGGGGGGGGGGGGGGGGATATTTCTCCCGGGATCAGACTGTGAATCCGGCTCGCTTTTCACAGAAAGTGTTTAACGAGGATTAAAAGCACCGGAAAAAAACGCAGAAAGTTCAGCAGTGTGATGGACTGCAGGAGGGGAGTTCAGCCTGTGTGTGTCGGTTGAGTTGAAAGGATCCTTAATTAGTGTGGCAGAGATTGGCGCTGCTCCAGAAGCCTATATTTCTTTTTAATATGTAGCTTAAACACGAAGCACCTAAAACTCCTGGAAACTTCTGCTCCCCGCGTCCCTAATAAAGGATTCGTTCCCTTTAGATCAGCTCCCTGCTCTGCTGATATAGTTTTTGGGTTTGAAGGCAATTTTAGCAAATCTATTACTATCAGAGGAAGTAAGATATAGCAAGAAAAGTAAAAAAAACGTTTCCATGCAGAGGTCGATAGCTTCCAGCAAACATTACAACAAAAAAATCTTATCTAGCAGAGAACAGAGGTGCGTCCTGCAGTGATCCATCGCACACACTGTACATACAAACCTGTTGCATTAATCTGGCATCCAAAAATACAATGCAAGCTTATCTGGCAAACAGCGCAAGTACAGAAAATCAGGAGTGTCAACAAACCGAAAACAAACAGCAATTGGCCTGCTCTTCAAAAGGCAGCATCTCCATCATCAAACACAGCGGAGACCTTTGAACGCCCCGCAACAAACCCAACCACGAAATTTGAACTGAAGTGACAAATACTTCCAGCAGCTCTGACACAAACCCCCTTCCCCCCAGGGTGCATCACTTTTTATATCTTTTTTTAAAATTGATTTATTTGTTTTTAATTCAGTGTAACATGCTTCAAAAATGACAGATTTACACAGTGTAGATGAAACAGCGGAGATGAAAGATGCAGAAGAGGGAACATAAGTGTGTGGGATGAGAACATTCAGTCCATGACATGAAAGACCAAAAACAGCATACAGCTGGTCGGGGATGAAGGGATATTTAAAACCAAAAATGGGACAAACAGTAGCCTCAAAAGAAACAAATCGATTTCTTTAAATCCCTGGATGCACGATGTTGTGAGATTGTAGTTTAATCTTAATGCAAACAATGGCTAGGACTAAGGATTGCATGGGGATTGAATGGGATTAGATGTAATCCTTCATATAATGTCAAAGAGAAGTTGTAAGTAACAGAGCGTCTCAAAAAAGGAGGGCATGTCGTCAGAGGAGGGGGCTTTTGATTCTTTCTAAATCCTTAATTAAAACTTGACTCCTTTCAAGCCCGAGAGGACCGATATTGTTGTGCATCCCGAATGTAAAATGAACAGAGAAAAATATAAAAGAAACAAGGGGGGAAATCTATAAACCAAATGGGGAGCCGTGCATGAAACTGGGACAGACTCGCTTTTTTGGCAACTACCACTATTAAACTCTCAGGGATTGAGCTAAGAAAAGTCGTTAAGACTAATAGAGGGCTGTACCGTGAAACCACTCTGTTTAATCACACTGAATTGTTATAGTTAAGTTTATACCGTGGTAAACAACATTCAAATCACTGAGCAAAGATTATGTAAACGCCACCGTGTGTGCGTGATGTTACATCTTGTATTAGAGACATTACCCTGTGCTTTTTTCTTTTTTTTCTTTCCAGAGACAGTGTATTAGAGACATTACATGATGTGATGACTTGGGGGTTAGGTTTTTAGGAGATTACCACGAGGATAAAAACCAGGTGCTCTGTCAATTTTATCGTTTTCAAATCCCTCTAATCTGGCTCCGCGCTCCGTCACAGCTGGGGTTGGGATTTATTGTTTTTTGATATGATTAGCAGACAGGTTTTAAAAAAAAAAAAAAAAAAAGAGGACATGATGGGAGTGCTGTTATTACACGGAGAGGCCACAGGCGACCCTGGTTATGTAACCGCAGCCGCCGATTTACCGAATCAACCGTCAGCGTAGGCAGATGCATTTTGATTTAACCTCGTGACAGCAAGTACTTGACTGACAATGGGAGGCCTCGGGATTGTTACAAATCTGAAACATGAGGAGGAAGTATGCAGATATTATTTTAAATGTTCTGTATTCAGATTCCCCTCATGATTACACTTCAAAACAACGTCAGAATTCCCATGCTTCACATAAAAGGTTCAGGTCTGACCCCTAACCGCTCCAACAAATTACCCAGATGTGAAGGGGAAATACACGTCGATGCTTCAGAAGATGCCACCCCCCCCCCCCCCACCCTCCAACCACAAAACACTCCATCAGGCTTCAATTAAAGCGTGCGCTCCCCTTTCCAACATTAATTGTTCTCCCTGGCTCTTTCGGGGCTCCGAGGGATTTGAAATAATCGTATTCAAGAATCTAATTACTTGGAGAAAAAAAAAAAAAAAAAGGGTGTTTTACTCTGAATAGCACGAGTAGAATTGCTTCCACTAGTGGGAGAGCCAGCGTCGACTGTCAGCGGGGGCTATTACTGAACTGTCAAAACAGTCATCAGGCAGACATGGAGGCACCCAGCTGTGGCAGATACATATGGGCCGACATCACTCAGACGCTGTGACACCCACGTACACAGCGTCACCAAAACCCCACTGAAACCTTTATTTCATTCTAATTGGACACTTTGCTTTGGAACATGTGCTCGAGAGAAACACACACAGCACTCCAACCAGCTCTGGTTAACTGTGGGTCTGTTTTTTTAGGAGGTAAGCTGGTCACTTCCCATAAAAAAAAAGACTGAAATAAATGGAAAAAGTACTCTAAAAGTACTCTATCTGCAGACAGATTTATATCAAAATATATTTAATATTAATCAGCGAAATATACTAAAAGGATCAAAGTGAAAATTATTATTCTGCAGAAAAATGTCATTATTAGATGTTTTTTAAGTGTTTGTTAATTCTTAAGCAGCATTTCACTGTTGTAGATGGTCCAGGTGGGTCTAGTTTTATTTTTTTTTATATATAGTTGGGTAGTTTATTCCAATGGTTCCCAAACTAGGGGTCGGTAATGTAAGAGGTCACAGGTTAAAATAGTTTAATCTTTTGCAGTGACTACGTTTACATGCACCAAATATTCCACCATTATTCCGGATATGAATAATATTCTGAAGTTGATACAGGTCATGTAACCAGCATATTTTTGGGGGATATTCTAAAATCTGTCTTTTTCTGAATGGAGCTTTTTCTGTGGGATATGCAGATGTTTGTCCTACCTCTGCCCTTGGATACCAACGCAGGCCGTTTTCTATGTTTCTGAAGCTGGATGAAGCAGCTGGATGTACTGACGCGTCCAACAAGGTTCTGGTCTCAGTCTGATCTCTGCGGGTCACACTGCACATGAATAACATTTCATTGCAAACGAACAAACATAAAATAAAGCATATGCAGCGATACATCCTTATCTAAGCCATGCGGCATGATGGAAGCGGTTCTGCCGTCTTTCGTGGGCCGTTATGTGCTTCAGCACACAGAGTTTAACTGGATATTATGAGATCTGACAAGCACAATGACTCAAAGTATCTTAACTTTTATGTTGTTGCTCATGACCGCTTTTCTTCAACGTCCTCTTGTCGTTTTATTCTCCCTCTGTGCTCAGCTTTGTGTCGTTTCTCCCTACAGCTTTATTGTATCATGTGGTGACAGTGCCTCCCTTGTTATTATCTGTCACACTTGTCCACTAAAAGACAACAATGAACTCTGATGAAATATGGCTTTATTATTTCCATTAAAAAAGGACATGTACTGTCAGAGAGAGTATAGAAATCTTATCTGCAATGTCTTATGGTGTCAGTGGTACTCAATAATGTAATTTATGGTGCTCCAGGGAGGCATTGTCAGTTGTTCCACCACGTTGAGTGAAAAATTGCTCTTTTAACCCTTTTTAGATCTCATCCCATCAATGAATGTGCATTTTTTTACAGTGAGGGAGGTGTGTGTGGAGCCAGGGTCATCTGTAAGCCACGCCCTCTTTCTAGTGCTCCAATCAAATATAAAGGATTTGATTTTAACCCCTCTTGTAACTGGTCACAGCTCAAATATCACATTTCACTGGGGGAATACATCACAGTACAGAATCTAAAGACGCTCTGACTTCTGTTCCTCTGGGACTTTAAATGTCTCAACAACTACAGGATGGACAGCCATGACATTTTAAACATTCATGGTCCCAACAGGATGAATCTTGCTGACTCTGGTGAACCTCTAGCGCAGCCAGCTTGTTGCCATGTAAGGCTTTTTTAAAAATATCTTAATGATTATTGGATGGATTGGCACAAAATTTGGTAAAGACGTTCGTCGTGTCCAGACAGTGTCTACTTATGACTCCGTTAATCCCCTGACTTTGTCCTCTAGCGCCACCATCAGGTCAATATGGGACCAAATATTATGCTCAACTAAAGACATTGCCATCAGTCTGGGTTTCACATTGTGTTAATCACACAATGTGTCCATGCTAACTCGCCAAATTAAGATGTCATTACATCTTCTTGACATTAGCATGTTAGCATGTGTAGCTCAAAGCACTGCTGAGTCTTGTTATGGTATCACTATGTATTCATATTTTCTAATTAGGCATGGGACAATATAAAAATATCATGTCACAATTATCCTGGCAAAATGAATTGCGATTAACATTATTATCGCCATAAACAACAAAATATGCCTAAAACTCTTAAAATGGCACTCAAACATACAGTTATCACTTTACCTGACATTTTCTACAAAAAAGTATTTTGTATTGCATGATGGGACACATCTTTTTGTAGAGGACATTGTTTCTTAGTCCAAAACAAACAACATTTTATAAGGTAACTACATAATTAAGTGTCCATGCAGAAATAAAGGATAAATAAGAAATATTGTGACTCTGTTCTTTCTTACATGATGGCAATGTCGCATCATAGCTGCAAACAAACAAAAGCTGTGGGAAAAAACCTGGAATCAAATGACTGTGTGTTTGGGAAAAGGGGTTGCTAAGTAGTTAAATCCTTTAATAAAGTAAAGATACCAATGTAACAATGTAAAAAATACTACATTACAAGTTAAAGTTCCTTTATTCAAAATCTTAACTATGTAAAAGTACAGAAGTAATATTAATGCAATTCATTTTGAGTTCTGGTTCTGCGGAAAACGGACCACAACTCAACTGATACTTATAAAGTGATAATCATATTGTTAATACAGACACAACGATTCATAAGCAGCTAGAATGCCGTTTATAAAGGAAGGCGTTTGCAGTGGGTCACGTTGTGTCTAATATGAACAACTTTATGTTGTGGTTCCAAACCTAAGCCTACGGGTCCCATCGAGGGTCACCAGATAAATCTGTCATGAGATGATTAACGGGGTTCTTTAAAGAAAGAAAACAATTCTGCTACACCAGTTCATATGCACTTTTTGGACTTTTCCAGAAGCTTACTTTGCAGTTTAGGTGAATTATTGGTCAATTTTAGCTCTCTGTGCCTCGAGCAGCTATTTACATGAAACCATGTTTGAAGTTTAGAGGGGTAATGTCCCTTTGGTGGAAGTGCTCATATCTCATACACGTCTATGCAACATGATAGGGGTCAGGCACTGCTGTTTGTAGTATATTTTATAAGCTTATAATGTTGTTTAAGGATAGGCACTACGGGCAAAACATCGTTTTTCATGCACTGGCCAATTTTAAAGTTGGGGCTATTTAACATGTCTTTTTTCAGACTTGTGGAAAGAAAACATCCAAAATACACATGCAGGTGTTTATTTTACTATTTTGTCTAATTGCGTCTGAAGATTTCTCCTAAATCCACTAAATATTACCTTTGGAAATGTCTCATTTGCATATTTAAACATAACATTTCAGAAAAACTTGTCATCCAAAAAATACCTGTCTAAATGTCAGTAATCAACTGGTGAAGTTTCAGTGATATCTAGTAGTTGATTTTTTCCTTGATTTTCTTTACCCTATTCACCTGTAGTGTCTTCAACATGTATGTAATTTAACAAAACATATCTTTAAAGGACGTTTTCTCTAAATGAGTTTTTTCTCAGACTCTGATCCATAAATCTCCACTTCAGTAGCTCTTACATACACCAAACTTTACAGGTTCATTCCTCTCTATATTCTGAAGGTTTCTACAGAGGGGTTTGTTCATATATCATTCATAGCCTGATTTATACAACATTTATTCTTAAAAAAATAGTGACAATGTTTTTTTCTTTATGGCTGTTAACAGTATTTTCTGATTTATGGAGTGATACAAACATATATCCATAATTCTCTCAGTTTAAACCTTTGACTTTAGTATGTCAACAAAATCAAACAATCATTTTTAACCTGGCTTTATCCAATGTTCAGATTTCTCTTCTAGAAATATATAAAAATTAGCACATCATTAAGGAGATATTGCCTCATTTGCATATCATAACATAACTTTTTTAGAAAACTTAAAAAACATAAAGTGATTGTCTAAATGCAAGAATTCAATTGTGGAAGTTTCATATTGATATCTAATTCACCCTATCACCTGGGGTGTCTCCTCTTAATGTAAAATCTTAATATTCAATATAACTAGTTATTACACCTGTAAAAGACATGTAGTGGAGTAAAAAAATACAATATGTCTCAGAAATGTAGTATAAGACATATGAAAGCTCTGATAAACCCGCTGCATGTTACCTGCCCAACACCTGTTGGCAGAGTTAGCAACTAAGCTAAGCTAGTTAGCTAAAGTTGGGTCCTTAGCTTCTAAAGAGCCAGATATAGGAAATTAATTATTTGGATATTCATGCCACTGCTGTGTATTATTCGATTACATTTTTTACAAAATGTACCCAATACACACAGCATTATGTGTGAAAATGACTTTCTTATATGTATTATAGGCTGCACGTTTGTCTGAATATATATTTCATACTCAGTGTATTGTTTTTCATTGCATTATAAATATTTCCGTAATGATCAGTGTGCTTTCCCTCCCATCATCAATACCTGCGGATTCCATGGACATTGAACACAACCCCCCCGGCTCAGTGGATTTATGCTGTATTAGAGGTTAAGTATTCCACATTTAAATGTAACTGTGTGTCGTAGGAGGCAGTCAAATAAAAAAAAACCCAAATATGTAGCTTAGTGTTTGTGTGATGGATTTAAACTGAAACTGATGGGAAATGTTCTCTCTGTTCCCAGAGATACAGTGGCACATCTATTACTGCTCCACTGGAACAGGAGGCTCTGGAGATAAACTGTTAACCTATTTTCCATATTAAGAGTAAATGGCGCCCCCTGGTGTTTTTTGTTATTGGACCAGTGGGTTGAAAAACACTACAATAAACCCACACTGAGAGGACCCTTCTAATGATCCTTTCAGTGGTGGTGGAGTTGAGGGGCCAATGGCACTCAGCGTGGAGTCTCAAAAGGCTTTTAAGTGCTGCGTTTCCTCCACACAGCACGCAGCTCACCCCGCTGGAGCAGATAGATTTATCGGCTTTCTACCGCAGCGCCCTGCGTCTTGTCATGGTCAGAAATGATTTTGTCCACAGTATTTAAAGGCTCTTTAATACACTTGTTGTATGTGCAACAACACGCCTTCTCTCTCAGAAATCTGACCCATATTAGCAATATTTAAACTCCAGCGGTTTACTTTTTATGACACTTTGTTTTGAGGTTAAACAAACCTTCATACTGCACACAAAACAAATGTAGGTTTCTGAATGATGTAGGGAGTTTTGAGTGAAAGGACAGTGAGACAGCTGTGATTTATATTTTTAATAGTTTGCTTGACACCGTCATCAAACTGGTCACACAAATAAGATTTGAAATGTTTTATTTTAATAGAATTTAGGAAAACCAAATATGTAAAATAAAAAAAAAATGAAAACCAACAGCAAAAGTGAAATTTCATTCACTTGATTTTTTTTTTTTGTTTTCCTTAAAAAAATATCAGTCTTTTCCCCCTTGTTCACAAACCGTTTCAAAACCTGGACAAACAGAAATAACGTGTTCAATTCCGAGAAAGCTGGAAGGCCATTATCTTTTTGTTGGCAAATATAAATATAGTGGTTGGAACAGGGTCTCAAATAGTTCACATGGAAAGAGTGTACATACAGTTTACACCACGGTAGGACACTCGGCACTGCCTGTATCAATTATTTTATTAATGTAGAAAACCAGGATTCCTTATTTTCTGATTCAAATCAATAAGTTTATGACAAGGAAATATTTACATTCAGCCAGCTTTTACTAGTCTCTGGAGTTTGGCGTTCTGTGTTGCCCTTCGGTCATGTTGATTGTCTATTCGGGAGCATAATTGTGAGTGTATGTGTAGTCCGTGTAGTGATCCGGTGCCCCGCTCCTGCCTGCTGGGTAACCCCAAGAGCAGGGTCCGCCTCCGGGCCCGCCCCCCCGGTCGTGACCTCGTCCTGGCCGAGGCCAAAGTCCTACCGGTGGAGCTCCTCTCCCTCGATAGCTCCCTGAAGAACCGAGACCCATACCACCCCGCATAGGCCCATGATCCATCTGTCCAGGGAGGCCCCCTATACTGCCATAGCCGCCGCCACACATCGGATGTGGAGGCATCTTAGGTCTGATTAAAGAGCCCCCCCTGGTGGCCGCTGTGGGAATACCCACAGAAGCTCCGAGGTTGTTAATGCAGTTCAACTGAGTCCTACCGCCCTGACTACCAGGGGTGCTGCCTCCGCGGGTTTCCCCAGTCTGAGGAAGCCTGCTGGGGTCCAAACCCTGGCTGTTTGCAGTCTGACAAGTGCTGGTCCCCCATAGACCGTCACCAGGTCTGGTGAGTGTCCGGTCGTGTTGCGTGGGGGTGCCGCTAGCGTTTTGAGGAATGCCAGCCATGTACGCTGGCTGGGCTGAGTCATTATGGTCTGTGTAAGGTAGGGAGGTGGTATGCGGGGAGTTCCCAGCAGCCCCGGCTCCTCCGGTGTCCGAGCCGTACGTGTGGCCCAGCATCATGAGGTGAGGCGGAGGGGGAGGTTTCACCTCCAAGGGGAGGGACGACAGGTTGGCTAGAGGTCCTGCTGTGGCCATGGCGGCCGGGGTCGGGACCGTGGGGGGGCCCGTGGCCGATGGGACTTGGGGGCGGTAGTCCTGTTCCTGGGTGCCGCTGCAGGGCGACGCGGGATAGGCCGGGGAGGCGGCGTAGCTGGAGGAGCCGGTGTAGGACGACCACGAGGCCGAGGGACACAGGAAGCTCTGGTGGGGGTTCACGGGGAAACCTCCCGGTGACAAGCTGCCGATGTCCGAAGCGCCCATCCCGATCTGGTTGGTGGCCTTGAACTGAGAGATGGCCGTTTTGAGAGCGCTGTAGTCGGACAAGGTGGGAGTTCGTTCGGGGGTGGCCTGCTGGTCCGGGAGCGGAGGTCGGAACTCCTCCGCCTCCGGTGGGGGCGGGAGCGGAGGCTTGGCCTTCTCGACGGCCGGGCTCCGCTCTGGGGGATCCGACATGGTGGTTTGCTCGCCGCCTTCATCATCACCGTCATCTTCAGAGTCTAATGACATGTCCTCCTCCTCCACACACTCGTCATTCACTACTAGGAGAGCAGGAGAGGACAGAGAGGGAGAAAAGGGAGATATTATCAAACAAATGTGTTATAGATTTAACAGCATGTGTGTTAAAAACATAACAGACATATCTAACTGGCATAATGGCTGTACAGAACAAAAGGAAATTTAGCAAAACGACATGAAATCCTGAGTGTTCTGGTGGGTGTTTTTCCCTGCTGTTGACGCTACCCACCTGTAGAGGGCGGTGTTGGGAGCTCATTCTGATTGATGGAGCCGATCAGACTGTGGAAACCACTCATAACGTCGTCGATGCTCCCGATCACGATCCCATTTCTGGAGTACTGAAGGAACATCTCAAATGGCCGCTCTGTAAAAACACATAATATAACAAATAAGCCAAAACAACGGAACAATCATTTTTCTATCACTCCAATAATGTATTTCATTTTAAAGGGTATAAAAAGGATGACACATCTCACAAACTTTACACTCAAACACTTTACCACTGACACAAAAAGTTTTTTTATTTGTTTGCTCAATTTGAAGATCTCAGAAGAGTGCTGGTGATGTCGCTGTAGTAAACGGAGACGAAGCTTGTTTTGACCGCGCCTGTCTGTGCTGAACTTTATATGTCATATATATTTACTGCACTTATCCTATTCGTAGTAGTTGTAGCACTTATTATATTCGTATTAGTCTGTTGCAATTATTGTTTTTGTAGTAATTTGCCTCTGCACTATACTTTTGCTCTGGTTTATGCTTTAAGATGCTTGTTTAAGAAAGGAGATGCACTTATGACTTCTGGTGACTAGTAGTTCTCTTGAATACCTATGTTGAATACACTTCCTGTAAGTCGCTTTGGATAAAAGCGTCTGCTAAATGACTGTAATGTAATGTAATGTAATGTCACACACACACCATCATGATGAAGAGCGAAACTCCCATTAGTGGGAGTAAATGGGCCGGGCGGACACTGAATGTTTCTGGTGAGCTTTTATTACTGTACGCCTTAATAAAGCTTAGTTTATACTCGCCGCAGTGAAGCCGGGGTACGGCGGGAAAACGCCGTTCCCCTGTCAGTTGCAAATACTGTAACATTCACAAAAGGAAATGTGACTTTCTAGTCCCTTACTTTTAACTCCACAGTCTACTACAGACAGGGGAGCGCTTTCTCTACCTGCTTCACCGAAACTCTGAGTAATTATTTTGCAGCCAAATTAAATTGTTTACAGGATAATCATCCCTCATTTCTTCATAATGCTTTAAATACTTGACCTCTTTCACAGAGGCAATAAAGTAGTCAATGAACAGGAGTTATGAGTTTACAGATAATTTGAGGAGGTTGATTTATGGGGTTTTGCATATATCTACGGGTTACATTTGTTGTCTTTTTGATTCCTCACAGAACACCCTCTTGCATTTCGCAGAAAAATGCAGCGGAGATGGAATAGAGTATAAACGCCTCTGTTCCTGCTCTGAGCCTCACGCTACGGCACAAAGCGTGAGTATAAACAAAGCTTTACAGTTGTCAGATTCAGCGTATATATAGCTCATCAATACAGAGTATGAAGCAGACATCCTCCGTTTGGTGCTCAAAGTGAAAAAACAATCTCAAAATGTTTTATTATGGAGCCAAAAAAGATAATATAAAAGGCAAAGGAGCCAATGTAGTCTACCGTACAACAGTGGGTCGGAGTGATATGTGGACACGGGCCTTTAGTTGTCAGTGATGTGAATGAGGATACCTGTGAGGAAGATGAGGTGCCGCTGCTGTGTGTGCTGAGCTTGGAGCTTGACGAGGCAATCCAGGTCCGGAGCCTGACGAGACTGTGTGTCACACTCGTGATACGGGAGGAACTCCACCAGGTGCTTCTTCTGATAGGCCGTGAGGAGGTTCAGCAGCCCCATGGCGTTGGTGTTCAGCCTGTAAGGGAACAGCAAACACAGTGCGAGGGCATTTATTCACAGCTCAAAGTCTGGCTAAAGTCGGTAAAGATCATTAGCATTACTTTGGGTAAGCTCCTATTCAAGACACTGACCTCCCCAGTTCTTTGAGCTTCTTCTGGGACTTGCAGTGCACCTTCCACTGCCAGGGGTGCTCGGGGGTGCTCTGCTCCTCCAGGAACTTCAGCAGCCCCTGCAAACGCTCTGGACAAAAAAAATAAGCAATGCACGCTCTGAAGTATCGTCCAACTGATCAGTGAATTCACACACAGCTACCGGCCAAGAACAGCCCAGACTTACCCTGTGTGATGAGGTCTGGGTTGAGGACGAACTCGTCAGACACCATGAAGCCTCCGGACACAAACAGCTCGTTGTACGTGTGGTTCTTCACGTCGTCCAGAGTGTCCACTCCAGCGAAGCTCACCGAGGGCAACTTCTTCAAAGACACCAGAGCCGGGATCTGCAGGATTAAGAAAGGAAATGTCACGATGCAATAGAGAAAAAGAACATACTCTGCAGCAGGTGTTTGAATTCAATTAGGATGCTATTATTTCTGTTTGATGGTTGTCTGGATCAGCCGATGCCGTGAGATCAAGACTAGGACAGGAGGTGGTCGTACCTTGTGCACGTGTGCGGCGATGTCCTCGTTCTGAATGATGATGAGGAGCTTATCTAAACTGCCGCTGTTCTCCAGGAACGTCTGCGGGCTGCACTCGCTGTTGCCGAGGCTCTTCAAGTACTCCTTTGTGACGGACAGGAGAGACAGAGTTGTTAAAGAGACAGACGGGTGAACGTGACACCTCTCTCTCTTACACTCACAAATAGCGACTTGACGGACAGATGCAGAGCGAGCGGAGCGCCGAGACGTGGAACACACAGTGACAAAGAGGAGGTGGTGCGGCGGTTTCACATTTCCCCATTGTCGAGGTTCAGTTATTCTCATGTGTGCCTCAGCAATTTACGACTGCAGAGAGTTTGGCTGATAAAAAATAGATCTAGATTTAAATCTACAGATGAGGAATATGAAAGAAAATGGATGTGCAACTACGTGAAAATTAGAGCTGCCCCCTTTTAGTTTAAGTAAGTAAGTCGGCTAATCGGTCGTTTTTTTGTCAAAGTCAAATAAGATTTCTTTTGTGGATTGATCATTAATTTTATGCTTTTCTTTTCATGCTGAATGGCACATTTCCTAGAAATTCATGAACACATCTCATTGAAAGTGGTGCTTTTGAGTGACAGAATCATAATAACGCTAGTCTACTATGAATTTTCATTGGTCAAGGACAGCCCGATTAAAATCCAAAGTAAAAATAACACCCTTTGAATTTGTCCTGAAATGATTTGATTAAATGATTCACAGGAAAATTATTAATCAAAGATTTTGATAATCCTGTTAAAAATTGAGGTAGCTCGTCAAATGAATCAGCTGGTACAAAATATGTGCTATACACTGTACAATACCACAATTATTCTGTCTGTATATATAATATTTTAGTTATTGTGCAGTTTTTACTTATTTAATATTCTTTATTGTGTTATTATTTATTTATAATACTTGTTTTGATCTAGTTTTTTTTTTATTTTTTTACTATGTCTCTAGTTTGCACTATCCTCCCTGCTGCTGTACTCCTGTACATTTCCCCACTGTGGGACTAATTAAGGATTATCTTATTTTATCTTATCTTAAGATGTCACAGAGGATTCTGGGAACATTTTTCACTATTTTGTGATTATTGACTAAACCGTCTCACAGATGAATTAATAATGTTAATAACAGTAAAAGCTCTGTCGTCAAACCCACACTGCCACTTTGTTCTGTACCTTGATCTCCTTGCAGACCGTGCTCTCCTCCCCCTCGTCCCCGGAGTAGATGTAGAACTTGACCGTGTTCTTGGTGACGTCCTTAAAGATCTCCACCAGGCTGCTGAAAACCTCGGGCTTCAGCTGACCGATGAGGCTTCCAGCCAGCAGGCCCGACCCGCTGCCAGGAGCAGTTTTTTGGGCCTTGGTCTCTGTAGAGTCTTGTGTGAGATGAGAGGGAGAATAGATCTCTCCCTCCAACTCCGCCAACGAGCCTTCTGTTTTAGACCTGCCGGACGCCGCCGCGCCTTTAACGGTGCCCACCTTACCGCTGTGAGAGGAGGCGGTGCTCTTCGACAGCGAGGGGTCCGCTTTAGGTTTGAAAGTCTGCGCCGGGGTCGGGGGCGGTGTTGTAAGATTAGATGTTGTCACCGGGGGCGGTGGGGAAGTGACCTTGGAGGGAGCAGGTGGGGCCGGGATCAACTTGTCCATCTTCTCGCACAGCGCTCTGACGTGGCCCTGAACGGGGACCGGGGACACGAAGGGCACCACGAATTCAGAGAAGCAGCTGTTGGGCAGCCAGCAGTAGCGCGGAGGCAACCGGGGGGACAGCCGCGACGAATAGCAGATGTGCTGAGTCTGCATGATGTTTTTAATGTCAGAAGTGAGGCTGTGTATTTCCTGGTTGAGTATGGTGTCCAGGCTGATGGAGGGCCTGAAGGGAACTTCATCTACGGCCGGTAACGTGGGTGGTGCAGCCGCTTTTTTAGTTTCCACGGCTGCAGGCATCTTGGGCTCTGTGTAGCTGTCCACCACCGTCACCGCCTCGGGCTCTGGTTCAGGCTCTGGCTCAGGAAAAGGCTGTGCTTGGTCTGGAGGAAGGAAGATAAGAAACATGTAACACGAGAAGCCTTGTGAACCAGATCTGAATAAGCTCACAAGGGAGAGGTCTGTTGTGTGTGGAGACTGCCTTTGAGGTACCTTCGTTGGCGGGGTTCACCCAGGTTGTGTTGTCTGAGGTGTGAGGTTGTTCTGCGGGGGAGCCTGGGCTGAGTGGACTACCAGGGCTGCAGTCCATGTCCTCCTAAACAGAATAAAAAAAAAGAAACAGCAATTATTTTGAGATCTACAAACATCTTTAAGGCCCCGATTACACTGGAAAGGCGTTTTTTAGAAAAACGTTGCTCGAAATGGGTCGCTCGGGTCACCCACAAAACCATTGTTTTTTTCAGTGCAGCGTGCCCGTTGTGCGCTTTTCTCTCGTACTGAACATCGTGGTTTTCTAGAGTTTTTTTTATAAGAGAGAAACTGCACAAGGAATGTTGTTTTAATCTTGACTATAAAATCAACCTAAACCGCATATCTCTACTGGACATTGGACTTCTTTGCCTGAGATACAATCTGATTGAAATGGCGCATAAGCTGATATGTAAGTTTTTTTTTTTTTTTGATTATTTCTCTTAGACAAGAAGCCACTAAAATGCCGGTACATGTGGTAGGAAGGGACAACGGCAAATGCAGACGAAAGGTTGATATTAGCGTTTCTAATTCAAATGGAGTCCATCATCCCCCCCCTCTTCTCATCCAACAGCAGAGCAACAGCAAGAGCTCAGCATCTGCTTGAATGCATTTTTTCGCTCTGTTAATTACTTATCACTCCAATCCTTATTCAGGAGAAAACACTGCAAAATATCAACCCCCGAAACATCTGTTCATATCTCACCTCTGTGTAGTTGGTTTGACATGCGGGCTCGTTCTGTTTCTTGAGATCTGGGGGCTCGGTGAAGACGGGTTCCGTACTTCCTGCGCCCGTCGACGGTTCTCCGTGGTTTGGCTGCACAGACATGGAACCCTGAGCCACGGCTTTGTTGAGAGTAGCCAGGAGGATCTTGAGGAGGCGCTGGGTCTCGTTCACTGCGGGGGCGCCGGCGTTGCTGTGAGCCCTCAGGTCGGTGTCGTAGATGCCCATGCTTTCCATCACCGCTGTCAGATTGTCGCCGTGTCCGCCTTCGTCTCCGATCTCTTCTGCTTGGGCTGCTAATAGGAGACACACAGCCAATTAGAGGCATTTGCTAAATTTCATATTTAGTGTCCAAGAATATCCTGAGCTCTAATACTCTATAAGCCTGACGGGACTAATAAAGGATTATCTTATCTTATCTTATAACTAAGGTTTACTTTGTGAAGAAGGATATGAATCAAACTTCTACAGGTAAAAATGTACTTTAAGTTGAAAATTAAACGACCTTAATTGCAGTTCAAGTTCTAGTTCACTCATCTCTACAATTGTGGTAACAGCTGTTGCGCTGGACTTACTTGCAATGCAATTACTGAGAGCTAATCAGAAAGTGTTGTGCAACTAATATAATATTCATTATTCCAGGGGAATTGATTTTCGAGGCAAAAAAAACCACACAACACAGATTCAATTCACACAGCCGTGCTCACCTCTGCTGGGCTCCCCGTTGCTGAGCGGATCGGTGCGTTGGTGTTTGTTGGCGCCCCCCCGGTCCTCTCCCTCGAACTTCCTCTTCAGGCTGTTGACGTCCCACGCACCCCCGTCCTCCCCCCGCTCCTTCCCCGGGTCCTTCACGATCGCCTTCTTATGAAGCTGGATCAGCTTCAGCAGCTGCTTCATCTTGTCTTTGTCGTACTCGTTCTGGGACAGACGCAGCCTCTGAGGCGGCTGAGGCGGGGGCTCCACGTGGGGCTTGAGCTGCGGCTGGGCCCCGTTAGCTTGGGCCATCCCTTGCCTCCTTCTGCTGCTATCTGAAGGCGGCTTCTCCTGTGCCGGCCTCTCTGGAGGTGGCCTCTCCTTGGGCGGCCTCTCCGCAGGTCTCTCCGGTCTGTCCGAGCCCCGGTCCGAGCCGCCCCAGTCGGACACGGGGCTGTATTCCACTGGGGCCGGCGCGGGTGTGGGAACGGGCGTTGGGTTCCTTATTCTCTCAATAATGTCCTTCGTCTTGTTCAGAGGTAAGATATAGTTGCCGGGGTTGTGCACGTAGGAGCGCAGCACGGCGTCCATGTTGTATTTGGGTCTGTGCACCAGGAGCGGGTTGGTCCTGTCGTCCACGTTGTACTTGTAGTCGGGCAGAATGAACGGCCGCACCGTGCCCTGATCCATGCGCGTCAGGTAGTCGGCGGACTGGCGCTCCACCCCGAGGCTCAGGTCCTTGCCCGGGTTGGCGCGCAGCTTGAAGAAGGCGTAGTGCAGAGCCGGGATGAAGGGGTCCACGGAGGAGAGGACGGCGGACTGGGGCTCCGTCGTCAGCGGCTCCGACTCGAACAGTCTGGATACTGCGATGGAGGACGCACGTTAGAATCACGTAAAAGACGTTCATCCGCACTATTAAACTATTAAACAGGCCCTGTTATGATATTTTCCGGGTGCATATTTTTATCTCAAGTTACAGTTACAACATGTTTACATGCGTTAATGCTCAAAATCCTCCTTGTGTTTCTCATCCTGGCCGTCCTGCAGCACCTCTTCTCACCCTCTCTATTCCTTCATTATGACCTCATAAAGTTACATTGTGACCTCATAAAGTTACATTGTGACCTCATAAAGTTACATTATGACCTCATAAAGTTACAGAAGTGAAGGAGATAATTCAATGGAGCCGTTTCAGGAGCTCAGGAGCTTCTGAGGGGAGGGCAACTCGTTTAGGTGTGGACTTCGGGTTTTACACTCTACGGACCTTTTACATGTAAAAAAATATACTAAAGGCAGAGGGAAAAAGTGGAAAAGCATAATAGGGACACTTTAAAGTCTTTAGAGACGTATTCTTAATACCAGGCTTCTATGTTATAACATAGAAGCCTCTCAACTTGACGTAGGTTTTAAAAAAAGCAAGTGAATGTGCATAACATCTCTGTTGTATCCAAACATTTTCCACTGGGGTCCAATCACAAAAAAAAGGATGGATAGAGTGAATAATACTCACAATACTTGACTACCATCCTCGACTCCTGAAAGATGAATAACGCTTGCAGGTTCTTCTCGACGCGCCCCCGCCGCTCTGGAAAACAAACAGCGACCCTTTTTGTTATTTTTACGGTTGAACCCTCACCGAAGGCAACAAGTGGGTGTTCAAATGGAGCACAACGGAGAGCTATGGAGAGGAGAGTAAAAAGCTTTTTTGGCACCTTTGGACTCGACCATCTGAGCCGAGGACAGCAGGAAGAGAAAGCCCCGGTCAAACAAGGACTTCACCAGCACCTGAGAGAGGAGGAGAGGAGACACTCCAGTCAGAAGTACCAAAGTGCATCATTATCTGATAATGTGAGCAATCATAATACCGGTCTGATGCTGGACGGGGTTTTTGAAATGTATTTTTTAAAAGCAGCATGAGCGCTTTGACGGATTGGTTCTCTACATTATGTACTTGTGTAATCAACAGCACTTTATGTGCGACTCAGAGTGCCTCATCGGTCTTTGAAACGATCTTTAATCTATTTTGTTGTCATTTTAAATGAAAAATGTTTTCCAGTTTTTATGTATCCGTTGATATTTCTTTTTTTGCACTTAAAATGTCAGCGCAAAATGCATGCTTTCTATAAAAGAAAGGTTTTACGTTTTTATTTATTAATAAATATACAGCACTTTGAGCTAAATAGTCTGTATAAAACGTGCTATATAAATAAAGATTATTATTATTTTATTATTACATAGGAAAAAAAAAACCAAATGATTATGCTAATGAAAGATTGTGTTACAAACATAAATCTACATTCTTCTCCGTCCTTGTGTGCTTATCAGATTTTATACAAGAAAGGACGCCTAAAGATAAAGATCATTTTAAAATGGACATCCTCAGTCTTTGAATTCCAGGTTTATTGTATTGGCACACTAAGATTCTGATTCTGTATCTTTTTGGAGTTTTCATGCTTCGGATAGTAGTGTGCAGCGTCCACAGGCTGACTCACCATCCTGTCTCTCTCCAGTTTGTGGACCAGCGCTGCCAAGCTGCCGCTGGTCGGTTTGCCTTTTCCATCCGCCACCTCAAACAGGCTGCAGGACATCCCACATTTCATCACTGCGGAAAACAGAAAAACAAGCAGACCCATAACTCATCTGTGCAGTTGGTCTTATCTGTATAATCGGTTTTATCGGAAATAATCACTTTGTTTGCAATCATATCGACGGATTAAGTAAATGTTTCTGTACACAAGATGTAGCGTATGCACTGAAAAATAGCTTTATAAATTGAATATGATTTAGTTGAGAGGTATACACATGTGAGGTGTGGACTGACCTTCCCGTGATGCGCTGTAGGTGTCCCAATTAAAGAGCACAGAGGGAATCTTTCTCTTCACCTGGTCCAGCTGCATCCCTCTGCTCATCTCCAGCTTCTCCGGCCTTCAGGGAAGCACACGGGAGATTCATCAGAGACAACGATCACAACACATAACAGAAAAAAAGATTGACTGTAATGTACAGGTTGATTCTACAGAATTAGAAGGGAGACTTTGGGTTTACTCACAGTTTGAACGGGAGATAAGGGCGCGTGGAGGATCGTAAACAGATTGGGAATAACTCCCGGCTCTTGTTCACTAACGGACCGCTCCACACAGTGTAGCAGCTCTTTCCTGCAATGGCATCAACAGCACAGGTCAAAGGTCAGACAAGGTACAAAGAGCTCCTAACTTCACTGAAAAAAAAGCACTAAATCTGCTGTAAATATTTGTGCATTTGGTTGGAGAATCTAATTGTGTGGATGCAGCACTTAAACTGTGATCATCTGTAACTGACGAGCCAAGTTAGATCTTGGAAAGTTAGACTCCTGGTGTGAAATGGCCTTCATACACATCCCAGTTGACACAGATATGACATCAAATCAAGGCAACACATAGAAGCCTATTTTGTTTCATTAAATATTTATTATTATTTATATCTAGGATTCAAAAATTGTTTTACCTCGACTTCCTTCAGAGGAAATTGTGTTAAACCTGTTAAGCAGAGAGACAAAAAAAACCTTGTTAAAAAAAACACAGATCACCATAACAAACCTCCCCAGCTGTCTGAAGATACTTGCTGAGTTTCACTATTTGCAGCAGGAACATTTTTTACCTGTGTGACGTCATGGGAGTTGCAGCGGCCTCCTTTCCTTTGTACTTAAAGGAAACCACGGCGTAGGGGCACACGTGTCGGGGCCGGGCTTTGATCTCATCGAATGCAAACTCGAAGAAATATTGCTTTAAAAAAAACAAACAACAACAATAAGAAGAAAGACGCATTCAATTGTACGGATTCTTTCCAAGAAATGAAAAGAACTTACAATACTTTTTAAAAGACATTACATACAATAAGTGAATGAAAAAGAAGCCATGTTTACCTGCGTGAGCTCAAACGCCCTGTAGGACAGCAAAGACGTGACCCTGTTGGCACTTTTGGACAAGTGACAGTCGAACTTGGGAGTAGGTTCCATAGCGTTCTTAGGCATGTTCTCGTGGATGTGCTTTATTCGACCCTGAGGGACCAAACACATCGGTGAGATAAACTTCTCCCCCACGAGAATCTCAAATCTGTCACCGTCACAAAATGAAAATAGAAACGGTAGACATACCCTCATAACTTTAAAAACGATCATGTCTCCGGACGAGCCCACTTCAAAGGGATTGATTTGTAAGAGATCTGAATATTTGGAGACGGAAACACCTGCGATGACAAAATTAATTGAATTAGAGGAAAAGCATCACAATCACGCTCGGTCAACGATGCATTCAAGTGACTACCAGACACATTTTTTGCGTCAATTTTCATCAGAAGCCGGTGATATGAAGCTACAAGCTGCCTCAACCAATCATATGTTTGTGTTTCAACCCATTGAGTTCTATCTAAAAAAGAATGCTGTTGATTCACAGGTTTTTTGTCAACGAGCGCTTCAGCGACACTGAAACAAAAACTCGATGACAATGTAGACGGCCATGCTTGTGTGTTTTTGTTGCTTTTGGCGCTCGTAGTGTGAACATAGCCGGAGATTTATGTCAATTACATGTTGATGTTATGAGAACTTATCCTATTCGTAGTAGTTTGTAGCACTTACTATATTCGGATTAGTCTGTTGCAATTATTGTTTTCATAGTAATTTGCCTCTGCACTATACTTTTGCTCTGGTTTATGCCTTAAGATGCTTGTTTAAGAAAGGAGATGCACTTATGACTTCTGGTGACTAGTAGTTCTCTTGAATACCTATGTTGAATACACTTCCTGTAAGTCGCTTTGGATAAAAGCGTCTGCTAAATGACTGTAATGTAATGTGATGTTATGAGAAAAAGACAAATTCCTTGTATGGGGAAGTCAGTTGTGCAACAACATATATCCATTCCCAGCTGCTGATGTGTCATGTGACAGCAAACGGCAGTTGTAAGTATGGTCAAAATGCTAATCAAACAACCACAGATGCAAATCAATCAGCTTACAAAAAGAAAGAGGACATTTATCCAACAACCATCATTCCATCTACAAACAATACGGTCTCTTTTCACAGCAACATGAGAAACTTACCCACGGATGGATTTCCTAGTGTTGTAATCCTGGAGTGTCCGACCGACAGACCCTTCTCACAGATCCACTGGAGCTACGCACACAAGAGAAAACGTACAAAAAAACATCATGTTTTATCTCCATCAAGTCACAAATTTGCTTCAGGGTGAGTTTACGACCCTGTCTGTCGTTGGACCCTCGCTGTGGATCGGTACCTTGGATTTGTCCGGGAAAAGGAAGCAGTACGACTCCGCCAGTTCTTGTTCCGTCCGGCCCTCCTGCTTCATCTCTCTGCGCTTCTCGATGAACTGAAACAAAAAGAAAGGGAACAGTCAGCCAATGACGTACAGCAGTATGAAGGTTTTTTTCTTTACACACAAGGCAGTACTTGTCAACAAACATTCCGCCGTGTACTTATATACACACATATGTGCTGACATACATGGCTCTGTTACAGCCTGCTGTCAGAATGTGCTCTTTCCTGCCGTGTGAGCTACAAGAGCATTTTTTTGGAATCATAGCAATGCTGACTGCTTATTATCTAAATAATAAGCAGATTTTGCTAAGTTTTTGTAAGTTTCCACATGTGGGTTAAGGGTGACTTTGTGCAGCACTGGAACAAGGAAGACGACGGCCAACCTCCTTCTCCAGCAGCTCGTTGTGGATGAGCCGGGCCTTGCAGTAGGAGAAGGTTCCTCTCGACGTCGCGTCCAGGTAAAACGAGGAGACGATCTTCACGAGGTCCTCGAACTCCCGGCTGTCGGGGGGCAGGAACTGGTACAAGCCTGCAGACAAGAGAGGAGGGGTGGATCTGTGGGTTAGCGTACTGCATCTGGAGCATTATGCAGAGGAGGAATCGGTACAAAAAAGTAGCACAGTGGAGCAGAACTTTTAGTCAGATGACAGGAGATAGCATCATCATCAAACTGAATTTCCTCTTCTCTCATTTATAAAGGTAATATATGAAAATGTATTTCATTCTCGCACGAGAGGAGGAAGCAAACGATCTGCTCACATACATACAGCATTAGGAGCAGGAGGAAGTGATGTGCTTGCAGTAGAGTACTCTTTGTTTATGTTTAGCTCAGTGGAGTTGCAAAGAGCCAGTAGCATCCTGCTGGACGTATATCTCGTGTGCTAAAGCAAGCTCATCACAACAACTCACTGTTGCATCAACACATCGATTGACAACTTCAACTTGGAATCCCCCACATCAACAAAACCGCTTAAACCCGCTGACTGATACTTGTATCTGTCTGTGCTTCATATATCAACACAAACATATGCAAAGAAGCGAAACCACGACTAGACTGACTGGATGGAGCATCACAAGCATTAATCTACAGGTGTAACAAGTAGTAAACATCCCTCATGTGACGCACAAAGTAGTGCACACACAGACAAGTAAGAGTTTCCTACTTGGGCAATAAGACGTTGCATGCATTGCATGTGCAACTTGCTGAGTTGCATATGTATTACTGCAATGATCAAAATGTTAAGTCCTGCAACTGCATCAACTTTGCATATACACAAATAACTTTTGGGACATGATGGAGGGGGTATTGTGCTCTGTAGGAGTGTTAAGGTGATGTGTCAGAGGGGTGCTACAAAGTTTTCCTGCAAAAAAAAAAAAAAGTCCTGGTATATTGGGAGAATATTAACATAAGACAGGTGGAGGTGGATGATTTCA